>NW_024962271.1:14789914-14866915 GCF_019238085.1 Lagopus leucura
CCCATAGCACCCCACAGCTCCATGGGGCACAGCCCAAGGCATTGCCATGGCCCCATAGCACCCCGCAGCTCCATGGGGCACAGCCCAAGGCATTGCCATGGCCCCGTAGCACCCCACAGCTCCATGGGGCACAGCCCAAGGCATTGCCATGGCCCTGTAGCACCCTGCAGCACTGCCCCACTACCTGAGCCAGCGTGCCCGCAGGCAGCGGCAGGCAGGCTGGCCTGAGTGACGCAGCTCCATGCACTGGTGGGGCAGCTCCAGGGTCAGACTACGGCCCTCACCACGTTCCTCCAGTTCCACCGCCATGTTGCAGCACTGCTTGGTCTTGTCCCCACGAGACAGTGCTGTGAGAGGCAGCAGTCAGGGCCCGGCGGTGGCATGGAGGCTGATGGGGTGTGGGTGGGCTGGGGTCTCACCATCACAGCTGTCCTGGCCTGGCACGGTGCCTTGCAGGGGGAAAAACCCAGTGTCAGCCCTCACTCTTATAGGGGAAATGGGTGCCAGCTTGAAGCAAGCACATGGACATCCCCCAGCCCCTCCTGGCTGTCCCAGTGCCGCCCAGCCCCATCCCACCCAGCCGGCACTCACCAGGGAACAACAGGAGCAGAAGAACCGTGCTCAGGTGTGTGAGCTCCATGCTCCGTCCAGGGTCTCCCGTCCCACAGCCCTGCTCTTCTGCAGGCTCCCCAGGGGCTCACAGCTTCTCCTGAGGCAACCGCAGTGTCCTCATTTCCTTTCTGCAACCCCCTTCCTGTGGGTTGCCATGTAAACTCCTGCCTTCAGCTTGATGCCAACCACGATTAGCGGTCGGAGCTGCTTCGCCTCCCCAGCGACCTCCGGGCTTTTGTTTTTCCTTCCCATCTCACCCCATCCTGCCCAACCCTACTGTGCCAACGAACAGCAAGGCATACGTTGGAGTGTTTCACTGTCAGCTAAGCCTGTGCCACCCATGGGCATGACCAAAGGAGGGACCCCAAAGGACAGCTCACCAGCAGCAGAGACCCTGAGGAGACACACTCAGAGTGGGTATGACTTTAATGGGCACAGGTCTGACGTGCGAGCGCAATCATTCAACGTTTACACCATACAAAAATAGAGAAACATTCAACAAAATAACAAAAATAGATTATTTCAGCTGCTAGAGGGTGTCCCCGTGGCTTGTTATTCTGTCTTCACCTGGGAAGGGCCCTATCGGTGGCCACAAGCAAGGGCTAGAGACGGGGTCTTTCCCACCTGCTGGTCTTGGGGCAGTGGAAGGGACATCGGGAAGCACAGAGGGCCCTGTCCCTGCCCCATGCCGCAGCCCTATGCATCCCTCTGCCCTGCCCCGGGAGCCAGCCCCGTCCCTGAAGGAGCAGGCAGGCAGGGATGGGGACACCCAGATACTCGGGGGGATGCAGTGATGGGGAATATGGGGCCAGCGGAGGCGAGGGGCTGAGGGTCCCCGCCGTGGGTCCCTGAACTCCCAGCGGGTGCAGTAGCGAAGCGACCACCCTCTGCCAGGCAGCCCCACGGCACGGCCAGCACGGGGCTCAGCCGGGGTGGCTCTGGCTGCTGTTGGGCTGTAGCTTCACACTGTCAGAGCTGCACTGGAAGTCAGAAGACTTTTTCGCCTGCAGCACCATGGTCCAGTACCAGAGAAAGATGAGAAAACCTGGGAGAGGAGGGAGAAAAGGTGGGTGAATCCCTCTGAGGGACCATCAGCAGCTGAGAGTGAGGCACTGGTCTGCCAGTGGGCCAGATCCTCTCATACCCACCCACTGCCTGACCTATCCCACCCAGAGCCCCAGGGCAGCTCATGCCCTTTGGAGGAGCCCAGTGCCCCAGGATCACCTTGGAGTGAGTTGACGATGGTGAAGATGTAGAGGGAGACGAGGCGGAAAACACCGGAGGTGAAGGAGAAGAACACCAGTGCCCATGGAATGCCCAGAAGGATGCTCAGCCCAAAGAGGGCCAGCACATGCTTGAGCTTGTGACCTTTCTTGTTCTGCCGGAGGATCTCCCGGACCATGGCCCCCAGCATGACCAAGTTGAAGAGGAACACCACGCTGAAGAATCCCAGGTTCACCACGTTATGGATCAGAGGGCTCGTGAGCCAGCATCTAGAGGGAGGAGAAAGGCAGAGGGTTATGCTGTGTCATCCCATGGGGGCACAAGGCAGAGCGTTTGGGGGGAGCACGCAGTAAAACACGCAGTGGGGATCCCACCCTGCAAAGCCCTGGGTAAGGCACAGTCTGTGGGCTAAGGAAAACCTATAGGATGTGGTGGAAGCTCAACCAGATGACTTTAAGACCAGTTTCCTTTGACTTACATGGTTGCATTGGTGGACCTTCCACCAACAGATTCATAGACGGGAATGTAGAAGGGGCCGTAGTTGGTCCAATTAGCCAGGAAGATCAACATCACACAAAAGAAGGGAAGTCCTGTGTGTCAAGAACAGAATGAAGCAGCCACCCTCAACTCTGACCCATAGACCTTCTGGAAAGAACTCCTTCCCCTTTTTCCTTGTATGGTGTTTGAAGAACCTCCTCTCCTTGGGGTGAACCGAGGATGGAGCGTGCAATGAGGACCCCTGGTGTAAGCCCTGGCTGAGGAGCAGGCTTGTGATGCACAGACCCACATGGGGATCTCATAGGGCATTGGAATTTTAGGCCACCAAAGATCACAATATTGCCCTACCATACCCTCCTTTCCAAAGCAAAGCAAGGATGTGTGAACATCTCCTGTCCCAAGCCCATCTGTACGGACAGCCCTGGGTGTCTCTGATCTCAGACACCTCTTCCAACACGTCTCCATCTCTATCCAAGCACCACATACGGTGGAGAAGACTCAGGAGCAGAATCCATGTGCCTGATCACCCCACTGCCCTGCCCCTCGGGGGTCTCTGCCTCCCCAGTCCTCACCCCAGCCCACCAGGCAGAGCTTGAGGAGGAAGTGGTCATGGTAGGCGTTGAAGACTTCGATCACAAGCCGGTAGAGATTGTAGCCCTCGATGCCCATCCAGGTGAGGCAGCTGAGGAGGGAGAAGTGCAGGAAAAGCCCCCCGGCTCTGCAGGCCGCCTGACTGCTGCTGGAAGCCAAGTGCTCCGAGATGAGGAAGGTGAAGTCCAGGAGGAAGATGGCACCCAGCAGGTTCATGTGGATGTGCATGCTTGTGATCTGGTCTCGCTGCTTGCTCCTGGAGAACCGAGGGGAAGAGAACTCAGCACCACACCTGGCCAGCATCCTCAGTGCCCCAAAACACCCCGCGGTGTCACGCTGGCTCCTGTTTGCCAGATCCGTGACAATCACCAAGCTGAATTTCCCCAGTCATTGAAAACTGCAGGTGTTTTTGAGCACCCTGCAGGAAACCTGGCCAAGGCAATGGTTTCTGGAAAGGAGCACTCTACTTTGTTCCAACCTGGCTCCTTCACTGTGCTTCTAGCTGTGCCACCCAGTGGGAAGAGAGCACCCAACCCATACCTGAAGTAGAGAAAAAAGATGGTGGAGATGGATGCCAAAGCTGAGATGAGGCAGCCTATGTACGTGATGATGCTCAGGGAGTCCCTGTGTAGGTAGGAGATCTCTGGAGATGATACCTGGGGAGAAAGAGGAATGAGAAACAGTGAGGGAACAGTGGGAAGGACAGAGAGAGCTGAGGGAAGGTGGTACCCACCATCAGCACGGCAAAGTAGGTGAGGTGGTTGCATCTGCAGTCTGTCCGTGTGTCCCCCTCTACTGTCGTGCAACCATAGCTGTCCCACTTCCCAGAGCTGGCTGCAAGAGAAAGAGAGAGCAGCAGGAACAGCAGCTTTGGGATTTTGGAGCTTCCAAAGCGTCCATAGCAGTGGGGAGGACAGAGATTGGGATCCTCCCATCATGGGGAGGGTTCATGGAGCTGGAACAAGGCAGGGAGGTGCAGAACAGCACATCTTTGGTACCTAGCTGAAGGAACAGGGACATCATCTGCACTCCACACCCAAACAGAGATACACTCACCGGTGCCATCCTCCCTCCAGAAGACACACCGTGGGGTCACATTCCTCTGAAATGACAAAACCACAGATGCTCGGGTGCTGTGCAGGGCTCACAGCCTGGGAATGAGGTTTGGTAGGGGCAACATTGGGCAGGAGGTGAGATGGCTGCAGGCGACAGAAGGCCTGTGTGGGCTTCAGGTAGAGACTCCCCAGGCCCCATCTTTAAACAAGGGGTTCAGCTTTCATCAGCTGAATGAATGAGCAGAGAAACTGCTACACAGTGTTCCCAGTCCTGGAGATTGTGTGGTGAAGCCCCAGAAGATGCCACAGAAAGACCAAGGAAGGACATGGACCCACTGGGTGGCGATCACTGTTCAATCTAACAGTCTCCTTGCCCTCACTCTCTATTCCTGGAGGGATTGGGTGTAATGAGGCTCTTTCCCCACCTACCGGCAGCCGGTTGTGGAAGAAAGTGAGAACCACTGGCTCGGAGAGGTTGGCCACCACCGTGTTCACCAGGGAGATGCCAACCACCTTGTCACCCAGGATGTGGCTGCTGTTCTCATCCTGCAGAAGGAAGTGGTCACACAACAGGAAGGGAGAGGTCCCAGAGGGGAGGTCCTGTGCCTCTCCTTTGTGCTGCAGTTAATCTTTGGAGCACCTAACATCTCTGAAGCAGGGACGGATGCAGGGACACCCATTGCGCCACATGGTGTGGGCATTACCTGGAACATGGCTTGGCTGTTGATGTCCACCAGGAGCACCCTGTGCTCCACCACCTCCTCCTCCTTCTTCTTTACCATCACAAATAGGCTTCTTGGCAGGTCCACAGCAAACCCCTGCACCTCTCTGCTCTCCTGCAAGGACAGACCCACTGGGATGGAGCTTGGGTGGATGCTGGCACGTTGCTTTGAGCCCTTTGGGGGCAATGGGGATGAGTGGGGTGCTTAGCCCCAGGGTAACATGGACCCACCTCTTTTGGGGAAGCAAAGGCCAGGTGGCGAGGAGCCTGTGTGGGGCTGATGCTCAGCACAGTCGCACGCAGGGCGGCCTTCCCAAAGGTCTGGTTCTGTCCTCCAAGCTCCACTTGTGCCAGCGTCTTCTCCAAGGCCCCGAGTTTGCTGTAGAAAATAGG
Source organism: Lagopus leucura (assembly GCF_019238085.1). Lineage (NCBI taxonomy): Eukaryota > Metazoa > Chordata > Aves > Galliformes > Phasianidae > Lagopus > Lagopus leucura. The sequence continues at coordinate 14,795,009 of NW_024962271.1, forward strand.
ATTAGAAACACAGTGATTGGGGCCAGTAAAGCAATTGGGCATGGCTCAGTGAATGCCCCGTGATCACCCAGCCCCACACTCACTGCCGAAGAGAGCGCTGCGCCTTGGAGCCCGCAGATGGCACCCGTGCGAGGAGGCCATCCAGGGCAGCAAGCTCATCCTCCACATCCTGCTTCCAGACAGGCATCATCTCTGGAGGGACTGGTGGCACAAACAGAGGACGGCATCAGGACCACTGGCAGCACCAGCTTCTCCCTGCCCACAGCCCTGGCGTGACCCCAAGCAAAGGGCTTTGGTGTGACCCTACAGAGATCCCAACCATGGGGCTCCTCCAGGTGCCTGCAGCTTGGTGCTCCTTGCAGAGCTTCCTGGGATTTTATTGGGCTGAAGCACTTTTGGAAATCTCTTTCTTCATCTTTGGGGAGCTGCCTGCCCTTGGATGCCATGGGCTGCTTGAGCCAGTTGCCCTTCCCATCACCCCTTCCCATCGTCCTGATACCATCACACTACAGCACAGCACCGGGACCAGCACTGGGGATGGAATTAACCCTTATCTCATTGAAATAACCCCGAATTGCCTTTACCAGGGAAAAGATATTGAGGTGCACTCTCAAGGGAGGTGTTCTTCTGGCCCTTGAAGACATAGGACACATTGAAGATGGAGGCCCTGGTCTTCTCCAAGCCCATCAGCTGCGTGACGCCATCAGCTGGCTCATGGCCCAGGAAGAAGCTCTTCTTCCCATATGCCAACCAGAGGGTCCTGTTGGCCTTGAACCAGTAGATGCAGAAGCGATACCTGCCCAAGGTGGTTGGCAGGCTGTACTGGTAGGAAGAGTTTGTCCTGTTTGTCAAAAAGGGACTTTTTATCACCAGCGCCTGGGCCATGTTCTCGATGGAGATGTTGGCAGAGCTGTGCTCGTAGATGACCGAGCTGTTCTTGGTCTGGTTCCTGTCACCGCAGAAGCGGAAATCCTCCTGGCGGCCGCTCGCCCCCACCCCTGCATTGCATAAGGACAGAGAGATGCTGCTCAGCACGGGGACAGCCACCCCAAGCCCACCCTGCCCACAGTCACAGCGTAGGGTTCAGCAGGGTGCCGGGCTCCTTTCCTCCCCACTGACAGGCAGAGCTCTGCAGATGGATGGAGAGCCGCTCCTTTCTCCAGGTTCCCACTTTGGAGACCCAAACCCAGGAGGTGTTTCACCCTGTTTTCACCCACTGGTGCCGTCAATCGTTGTGTTTTGGGGCTGCCAAGACGTGGCAGGGTGCTGCCTACCTTGCAGCGGGGGGAGAAGCAGCAGGAGGAGGACTTTCATAGTGGCCGGCTCTCAGCCTGGGTTCTGCCTCCTAGGAGCAAACGGAGCCTGCAGGGCCACAAAGAAAAGAGGCACGGTGTCAGGGGATGGGGAGCCAAGGTGGGACAGCAGCTGGGGGCACAGTCAGCTCTGGGTGCCACCACCACCAGGAGGAATAGGCACCCTGATGGCCCCATAGAGTGGGGAGGGATGCAGGAGCCGGGGGGCTCCCTCCTGCCCACTGCCTCATATCTTGGTTCCTGCCTTGTCTTCTTTCGGCAGGTGATAAGAACAGAAGGAAACAGCAGTTTCCTAACTCCCCGAGCCTAGAATTATTCTCACTGGTGCTTACAGCAAGGGGCTGATCGTGTCACACACCGCAGAGGGACTCTGCCCCCCGCTGCCACCTCCCCCCCCATCCCCACCGTGCCTCGGCTGTGTGCATTTCCCACGTTGCTGGGACCACTTTTTGTAAGAGCTCCCCCAGCCCCCAGCAGCAGCCAGGACTGCACCAGTGAGGGCTGCACCGGGACACGAAGCCGGCCAGGTATGCAGATAGCAGCTGCTGTGCAAAGCAGAGCTGCAGCAACATTTGTGCAGGGGGGTTCCCACAGGCAGCGCTGGCCACAAATCTATGCTGCACGGCTGAGGCTCTGACCGCTGCCGTGACGCTGGACACGAGAGGTATGCTGACGGTGTCCTGGGTGTGTGAGAATGGTAAAAAGTAAAAAGAAAGGCTCTTCTGTGGCTTGAAGTCCTGCTGTAGCTCAGCACGCTGCCGTGGGCACAAGGGTCCCACTGAGGTCCCCGGTGTGCATGTGGCACGGGCACGGTTTAGAAGGGATCGTCCCTTTGAGCCCTTCCTGAGCCCAACCAGAATCAGAAACCGAAAGCCCAACCAGGACCCAGTGGAGGTGAGCAGTGATGTTTCCCCCGCTCGCCCGACCCGCCTGATTGCTGCTTCCTGAGCTGAACAATGGCAAGAGAAAATCTCCCAGGAGGGGAGAAAACTGACACAACCCATAAAAGGCACTGCCTGTTCTCCTCCCCATCCGGGGGGCAGAGCACTGCCACCCCCACGTACCTGGGGGCAGCAGGGACAAGGAGCATTGGGGTACCCAGGTAGTGATGCCCCCATTCCCAGGAATCCCTCTTTGACAGCAGCAGCAAGGGGACAGGAAGGCTTTCCCCAACCCTAAGCCCAAAAGCTCCTCAGGAACGTATAGAAAAGCTGCCGTTCTGTCCCACATTGGAGGTGGGGGGGTTTGGAGCAGCCTCCTGTCGGCCCAGGGTGCACTTTTCCCCAAAGGCTCAGCCCCTGGCGTGGGGACGTTACGCTGTGTTCTCTCAGCACCATTAAATGAATGCACTCATCGGAAAGGGAAGCCGAGGAATAACACTGTGACCTCTAAAGCTGGAAAAAACAAGAGCCCGGTGAGAAACCTTCCTGCTCTGGGTGACTGGGCACCAGGCATTCAATCGAGACGGGGATGGCAGGTGGGCTTTGCACGATGTTTTCGCCAAGAAGGAAAGATGCGCTCACGTCTCCAACAAACACTGGAAACGTGTTGATGAGGAGACTTTTGTTGGCTTTGCTTTCAGGCTCCTTAGCACTACAGAGATGCTAATGGGGGGCACAGCTCTTTGCCCACAGCCTGTCACCGGTTTGAGGGGTGGGTGGGGAAACTGAGGCACAGAGACATGGCCTGGAGCGGAGCCATGCACGGGGAGCGGGTCTGCCTTCACAATGCGCCCTTGTCCTTGGCCTGCAGCCCATGGGCAGCCCACACATTGCTCATGGTGTCGGCACGTCAGCCCCTTCCCGTCACCAGCGGGCGTCAGGCATGCGCCCTCGGCCACCAGGACGGCTGCAGAGCCCATGAGAACACATGGGGCCATGGGTCACCACAGCCCCAAAACGCAGCGAGCATTCTCAGAACCCAAATCGACCAATGCAGGAGGGGCAGTGCTGGTGTGAAGGGTGGGATTTCCAGTTTCTCAACCACAAGAAAAAAAGGGGTGAATGCAATGCGAGGCACACTCCGATGTGTGATGAGGGCTGCTCCCCGCCTCACCAAAGCTTCTCAGCTCCCTGCTGCAGAGCCGGGTACCAGTGCTGCATAGCAGAGCCCCGCTCCCTGCCAAGGCCCAGCTGTCTGTGAGCTGATGGGAAAGGAGTTGGCGGCTCGGCACCGGCCAGCTGGCACACAGCAGCTCCACCACGTCCCTGCAACACCAGTGGGTGACCCCAGAAAGGTGCGCACTGCTCAGCCCCGGGGTGCCGTGTCCCAGCAGTGTGCAGTTGTTTGTGAACCTGTTGCTCTACGAATAGCACCAGGGGCGGGCTGCGGGATTAAGAGCTGGATGGTGACCAACTATGTGGCGTTTATAGGGTCGGGGCTTCATTCCCACGGGAGCGGCGAACCCACCGCGGGGCGGCACCGTGCAGATGGGATTGCCCAAAGCCTGGTCTGTGCCCCAAATCCGAGCATCACAAAGCCCCCCTGGCTCCCTGCTGGTGGTAGCAGGCTTCTGCACCCAACAGACCGTGAAATCCACCTTGGCAGGCAGCCCTGCCCGCAGCCATGCTGCCAGGGGGTTATTCCAGGAGATTTCATTCTGTTTTCCCACTGCTGCTCTGTGCCCCATCCCTTGTGGAGCACCGGGAGCAGCGTGCCGGGACCGGCAGCAGCAGGCGCACGGCTGCAGGAGGAATCCCCCGGCGGGCATCGGGGTGGGAGAGCACTCTGTCGAGACACGCCGGCTGCTCCGAGCCTGAACGGAGTCGGGTGTGCTCCTGGACTCCCGGGTTGGGGAGCCACACGCGTTGGGTGCCACGGCATGGAATGGAACAGGGTGGAAAGGCACGGAATGGAGCGGCATGGAATGGAATGGTGTAGAATGGAACAGCACAGCATGGCACAGAACGGCATGGCATGGCATGGCGTGGAACAGCACAGAATGGCACGGCACGGCACGGCAGAGTGGTGCGGCCTCGGCAGGGCTCAGCTGTGCCGAGGCAGCAGCCGCAAGCAGCTGCCCCGCGAGGCGGCTCCACGGCCCTGGAATCCAGCCCGGCTGCGGGTACGGAGCCCGATTTAGAGAGGAAAAGGGAGAAGAGCCCGTAGGGACGGAGGCTGCGTGCAGGAAGACCCCGGGGAGCCCCATTCCCTGCACGGACAGAGGCGTTACACCTTGCGCTGAGCCACAAAGCAATAGGCACGCAACTCCCGCACCGCTCCCGCTCCCGGGGGCCGAATCCCAGGGCAGAGCCCGCAGCATCCCCCCGCTCCCCAAGCATCGCGCAGCCCCGGCCTCACCTCCGCACCCCCGCCGCCGCTCCCCGTACCCGGCTACCTGTGCCGGGGTCGGGCGGGGCGCGCCGTCCCGACGCCGCTCGGCGCTGCTCGGTTCGACGGAGTTCTGTGCCCGGCTCGGCTCGGCTCGGCACTCCCCCGCCCCGCCTCCGCTCCCACCCCCGGGGCAGGCGGTGACTCAGCGGGGGTGGGAGCCTGTCGAGACCCCTCTGTCGCGGCACCTGCTCGTGCGATGGAGCCGGGCTTGGAGGGGAGGGCGGGCGGTATCGCCCCTTCGGGCCGGGGATCGGCAGAGGGACGGCGGTGGGGCGGGGGGAGCGCCCCCGGGAGCTGGGGCTGGCGGGCGGCCAGAGGAGGAAAGGAATTGTACGGCTGCCAGGCTGCACGCCCGGCTGGGAAAGGGATTAAAGAATAACAGCCGATGTGAGAGCGGCCGGGACGCGGCGTCCTAAGAAGCGTGTCCTGCTCTAGGGCAGGAAATGAGGGTGCGGGCAGTGGGTCCTGAGCGCGGTGCTCCCTGTGCCCTGCACCCCGTGAGATGTGGGGTCCAGGACGGAGCCCCGAGCCCCGACGGCAGCGCGGTGCGTGCGGAGCTAAGGGAGCGTGGCCAGGTTCCAGCCCAGGCAGTCCTTTGTGTGCACTGAAAGGGAGAGCCGGGCTCCAAGGAGATGGCGGGGAGGTGGCCAGGAAGCGTAAATACGCAGCCTCTCACGGATATTCCCAAAGGATTGAATGGGACTTTTCTTCTTTTTCATGCTGCTGGGGGAAGGGCGGACGCGGCGGCACGGGGACAAAAGGCAGCCAACAAAACACAAGGTGCCATAGCCACACCGGGAGCAGGGATGGGAATGGAATGGAAACGGGGATGGGAATGGAATGAAAACGGTGCTTGCTGTGCCTTGGAGGGTCCCAGCCCAGCACCTCGTGCTCCGCTCACATCACCCATGAGCTGTGGCCCCTTTGTTCAGCTCTCCCAGGGCTGGCACACGCTGCATCACGCGGCCGCACCGCAGCCAGCACGGCTCCTTTCAGGGCAGCCATCCTCTTGCACCCGCATCTCCCCAGCCCCACTCCTCTCTCCCTGCTCCCATCCCCTGGTGCAGGATGCAGCCCCCTGTGCTGACCCCCCGACCCAGGGTCACAGCTTCTATAGGGAAGTGACACCTCGGGCCATCCTCTTGCTGCTGTCCCGAACAAAAAGGCTTCTGTCCACACCAGGGCGTTATCAGGAGGTCGGTAGAGTTATTTTTGGGCTGATGTCTGCACTTGTTGATGTTATCGGATGATGTGGAAGTCAGCAGGGCTCGCTGCTGCCTTCAGAGATCCTTGTGGAGCACTGGGGGAGGAAATCCTCACAGTTGTCCCTGCGGGGGAAATTTGCCCTTGGGCTCCAGCCAGCAACACTCCCTGGGCCTGATAAGAATTTACAGCTCGAGCTGGGCAGTTTGAGTCTTGGGAACCTCTGTGGATGGAGATCCTGTGGATTCCACCCGGTGCCCAGAGGCACTGCATGGGGCTGAGCTCTGGGCAGGTCTGAGGTCCCAGCCCTGCAGAACCCCTGTGTGCACCCCGGGCTGCAAACCTGCATCCTCATCCCAGCCACTGCCCAGCCCGGTGATCCCAGCACTACCTGGGAGCTGAATGCTTGCGTGCTGAGAAAATACACCCGATAAGGCTGTGGGAAAGATAAATAGGGCTGGCTCTCCTTGAGGAGGTGAGATGGGCTGGGCTTCAGTTCTCATCGCCATCCAGCACAGCATGGGGATGGCTGGGTGTCCTCTGAGTTCCAGGCACTTCAGGGTGTGCCACACTGCACCATGGCCCTGCAGCCCCAGGACATGGTGGGATATGGTGAGAGTATGATGAGGGTTTTCCAGGCACTGCTGGATACAGGAACAGGCGTAGGAATGCACCGGTGTTGGTGCAGACGCAGCTACTGGCACGGTCATGATTCATGCCTGGGGTGCGGGGCCAGGAAGGTGATGCTCACCATGGGGTTTGCTTGCTGCCCGCCAGCTCTTGGCGTCCCACCAAGCTTTGTCAAGTCCCAAATGATGACAAAGTGCTGAGCCATGCCCAGCTCATCGCCGCGGAGCTGCAGCAGGACGGCTTTTGTCCTCGATGTGAGCGGGACGGGTGGAAACTCAGCAGCGAATTTCCTTTGTGCGCAGAACAAAGCACAAGGGCGAGCGGCTTCCTTTGCTCTGTTCCCAGAAATAGGTCCCACAAAGCAGCCAGAAAGGGAAAAACACTCAGAGGAGTGGTATGGGAAGAGCTGGAGCTGTGCCACCGTGCCCTGCACGGGGAGGACCCTGCAATGTGATACCTGTCCCCACAACCTGGCTCCAAAGTCCTGGGTGCAGAGAGGCAAAGTGGGGCCAGTTTGGGCTGCCGCTTTGCCATCACCATCTGCAGCCACGTTTCCTGCCCCCACAGTTTCTCCTCGCTGTGTGCCTGCTGCAGGCTGGGCTGCTGGAACCCCCCTAAGGGTGATGGGGTGGCGCCGGACTTAGAGGTCTCCTCCACCCTTCATGATTCTGCGATTCTATTTAGGGACGGGGTTAGGGGATGGGTCAGCGGTTGGATTCGGCGATCCTATAGCGGCTATGATTCCATCAAAAGTCTTGTTCGTACTATGGAGCTCTGTTCCGCGTTTGCTTTTGTATAGGAGGAAAACCCGTTTCCCATGGACCACACTCCAGCCCATTGCCCTGGTGCCCTCTGGCGGCTCCTCGCCGCCTCCATCACCGGACGCCACTTTAATTAACGCTAAATACCGAGGCCAATCCCGCAGCCCCGCTATCTGGAGGCACTGCAGTCGGATGTGCTGCGCTTGCTGCGATGCGTGCTGAGGTACCAAAGGCAGAGGAACACACCTGGGGGGTGACACAGTTAATGCCATGGGCACCTCAGTGCCACGCTGGGAGGACGAGGGAACCCCCCCCCCTCCAAAATCCCACCCGGGTGCTGACCTTGCAGGGAGTTGAGGACAGTGAAGAGGTAGAGCTGGGGCACGAGGAGCACGCCAAAGGCACAGAAGGCTGTGCCCCAGGTGGTGCCCAGCAGGCAGGTGAGCCCCAGCACCGTCACCCAGTCCCTCCTCGCCCTCTGCTGCTGCTGCCGTGTCTTCCACAGCACCACCACCACGGCCACCAGCACCAGCACGTTGAACAGCAGGATGAGGCCAGCATAGCACAGGGTCATGTAGTGGGCGGGCGGGCTGGTGAGCCAGCACCTGGTGGGGATGGGGGACAGCTGTGTCCTAACCCTGGTCAGCCTGGGGTGTGCAGGCTATGTGGAGTCCTTGGGAGTGCATGGCTAACCCAAAGTGCATAGGTGCATGGAGAACCCAGGGAGCAAGGGGTTTCTAAAGTCCCTGAGGTGGATGGGAATTAAGGGTGCATGGGGTACTTGGGAAGCCTGAGGTTCCTGGGAGCACAAGGGAAACTCAGGGTGCATGGGATTTCTGGAATCCCTGGGGGTGCGTGGCTAACCCAAAGTGCACGGACAACGCTGGGTGCATGGAGCACATGGGAACCCTGAGGTTTCTGGAATCCATGGGAGCGCATGGGCAAGCCAAAGTGCGTGGGATGGATGGCTAACCCAGATGCACGTGGCCCTTGGGGTGCATGGGGAGCCCAGCATGCGTGGGGGATTTAAGATGTACAGGGAAACTCAAGGTTCGTGGGGTACATGGGAGTGCCTGGGTAACCCAAAGTACATGGGGTGCTCCATGGGGAGCCCAGAGTGCATGGTGTGCCTGGGGAGCCAGCAGCCCCCACACTCACATGGTCACGTTCTTGTAACCGTCAGCAGTGCTGATGATGTGGTGCCCATAGATTTCTCTCTTGAAGATGAGAACAGCCACCACGGCCAGCGTGGGCAGACCTGGGGGTCAGGGAGAGGCCACGTAAGGCCAGGCAAGGGCAGTGGGGCAGTGGGAGCCCATGGGGGCACTCACCCCAGGTGCAGAGGCAGAGCTTGAGGAGGTAGTGCCGCACGTAGATGTTGTAGACCTTGATGAGGAGGAGGTAGAGGTGGAAGCCCTCAGCCCACATCCAGCCCAGGGCACACAGGAGGCTGCCATGCAGCAGGGCGGCCACAGCCTGGCAGCCCTCCATGGTGCCCGCAGCCAGCGGCTCGCTCAGCAAGAAGCTGGTATTGAGCAGGAACAGTGCAGCCAGCAGGTTCATGTGGATCCTGGTCGTGTCGTCCCGCGGCCGGCATCTGCAGGAGGGGAGAGGACACGGGGTGCAGAGGATGCCCACCAGGCAGCACAACACGGCATTGTGCATGGCATGGCACGGCACAAGGAATGGTGTGGCACAGTGGGCAGCGTGGCGTGATGCAGCACTGCACATGGCATAGCACACAACATATGGCATGACATAGTACGACACAGCATGGCACATGGCATGGCACAGCTCTACCTGAAGACACAGCAGAGCAGCAGAGTGCAGAAGGCAGCGGCGGCCGAAATGGAGCAGCCCACGGTGCTGATGTAGGTGAGAGATTGCAGCTCGGACTCGCTCAGGTTGTGTGCCTGGATCTGTCCGGAGAGGTGCACATGGGGTGAGCCTTGGGGTGTCCTATGTGGTGGGAGGAGGAAGGGCAGGAGCCACGCACCAGCAGCACAGCAAAGTAGGTGAGGTGGTTGCAGAGGCAGCGCACGGTGCCCTTCTGGTGCTGTGTCTCGCAGCCCTCCCTGCTCCATGTGCCAGCACTGCCCGTGCCTGCGGGCTGCCAGAAGACACAGGTAGCATTGGAGCTGTCCTGGTGGGAAGGAGGATGGAAGAAGTGAGATGGGAACAGTCTGCTCCCTGGAAACCCCACGTCTCACCAGTGGTGCCACGGTGGAGCTCAGCTCACCAGCTGCTCGTTGTGCCCAAAGCGGATCTCCACAGGGCGCCGCAGCCGGCCCACCCGCCTGTTGTGCAGGAAGGCCCCCAGGATGTGGTCGTTCAGCACAGAGCTGTTGTGCTCATCCTGTGAGAGACAGAGCAAGATGCCTTATGGGGCCCCACAGCAGCCCTATAGTGTATCTACGTGGGGCTGCTCAAGGGGGGCTCGGCTCTCCCCAGGCACCCTCATTGCCGGCGCTCACCAGGAACAGGCTGGCACTGTGGATGTGGATACAGACGAGCTTCTGCTCCTCCTGTGCCCCCATGCCCTCCATCAGTTCCACTGGGAAGTTGATGCTGCCCCTGAGCCATGCTGACGCCCGCCCTTTGCTCTGCACTGGCTATGAGGGCAGAGGAGAGGTCACACTTTCGTGGGAACCCCCTGAGCATCCCCAGCCCCAGGTGCCAAGCAGGGTCCTGGCTCCAGCACTAGCTGCATTTTGCAAAGAGGAGAACTGGGCTGGGGAGAGAAGAGCTCAGGGCAGGGAAGTGTGATCCAGCAGGAGTGCAGGAAGTGCTGTGGAGCTGCCTTGGGACCCTCTGCGCTGTGAGGGGAAGTGGCCCCGACACATCCTGCGCCAGGAGGTTATGGGTAGAGGCTGATGCAAGAGCACTCCATGGGAAGGGCACAGCGGTACCCACCATGTTGCTGCTAACATTGAGCCCTTGGAAGCAGCCGGCCGTGATATTGAACACAAAGGCCTCTAGGATGTTGGTTTTGAAGCTGTATTCCTCTTTGCCAAGCGTGCTGTGGGCCAGCGCCCGCTCCAGCTCTGTTAACCTGCTAGGGGGATGGGGTTGGTAGGATGTGGGGGAATGGGGGAACAGCAGGGATGGGGCTGCACTCACCTAGCCCAGTTGTGCCGGGAGCTGCCCTGTTTCAGCCCCTCTGACAGGTTATGCATGCAGCTCTGGATGTATTCGGTGTCTGCAAGGGGGGTTCTGGGAGATGAGCCCCGACCGCAGCACCTGCCCAGCTTCCATCCCCACCTCCCCCCAGCCCAGCCCCATCCCACCCCCACCAGCAGCACAGGGATATATCCCCACCTTGGTTGGGCAGGACAGGCTCAGCGAGGCAGAGGACGAGAGCAGTGAGCAGCAGGGTGGGCATCTCTGCGATCCTGCAAAAGGCACCCAGCCCCACACACACCCAGTCACAGCCCCGGGGCCACGCCTGGGGCACTGTGGATGGGGCTACAGCCACCGCAGCTGCCTGCCATGCAAATCCTGTGACATCCAGACGCTGGCACCAACCCGGCCCCGAACTGCCCAGGAGGAGGCGGTCCCAGCGCGAGGGTGGAGGGCACCCAACAGATTTGCATCCTTTGCAGTGCCACCCCGACCCCAAAAAGCAGCAGCTCACCCACAGCACCCACCAGCAGGGGCACCAGCCCTCCCAGCACTCAGCATCGCTGCGTGGCCCCTGCTGAGAGGTAACCCCTGAGCCCCCTCCTGCCCCACAGAACCCCACGGCCATCCGGGGAGCCCCTACCTGCGGGAGCCGGGCAGTGCTGCGGTGTGTCAGGAGCTGCCGTGATGCTGTGGGGGTGGCTCTGAGTGCGCTGTGGGTTCGTGCAGCAGAAGGGGAAGTGTTCGTAGCAGATAAGCAAATTAAAGCAATGGAACTTTTGGATTCGGCCTCTTACACGCAGCCCTCCGCAGGATGAGTTGGTTGGGGCTCAGCCGCACTGCTGCCATTCCGGCCTCTCGCTGACCCACCCCAGAGCCCTTTTGGCCTGGGTTTAGCAGGGGAATTCCAGGCATTACCCATTTTGGGACAGGCTGTGATTGCAGACCCCACAACACCACCGCGGGCCCTTGGCACCCCTGAGCTGCTGCCAGCAAAGTGACCGGCAAAGAAACACCCAGATCCGCAGAAGGGAACCACCGAAATTTTTCACTCCCAGCAGCCGTTTCCTCAAACAGCCCCTTCAGCGTCGGGTTCTTCACTGAACTTCTGCTCCCCTCTAAAACCCAGATGCTCACATCTGACACCGCAAAAAAACACTGACAACCCTAGCAACAGCAGCATTCCCAGGCTCCTTTCGGTGCCAGCAGGGCTGCTCCTCCGTACCGCCTGCAAAATCGTTCGGCTCAGAGGGAAGGAGAGGGGGAGAGCCCCTTCCCTGGCGCCGGGTGGTTCTTTCCAATGGAAAAACACCGGGGTTGGAGGGAAGGGGCCGGGACGTGCGCAGGCAGAGCGGTGCTGCTGGGAATTGAAGCTCACCGCTCGCCCCACGCTGGGTGCCAGCATCGCCCGTGGGAAATGGGTGAGCGGGGATGCTTGTGGGGTTCAGAGCTCTTGGCTGGAAATCTTCCAGCTGAGTGGGAAATACCCGGGGAAAACATCCCCGAGAAAATGTGAGAATGGAGTTTTGGCGGCCCGCATCCCGTGGATGGTGGGACCCCGAAATGCAGCACTGTTGTTCCACGGGGAGGGCAGGAATCCACCGGGGAGGTGAAAATCCCCACGGCAGAGCAGGGGGATGAGGATCCATCACCCCAAAGCCCGCAGTGATGGATGTGGGGCTGCAGGCAGGGCTCGGCAGGAGCTGCTCCTCGATCCTTGAGTCCCGGCAGCGCTCAGACCCGGGAGCGAACCGAGCGGGGCCACGCGCGGGGAGGAGAGGGAGGAACGCGCGTGGGACCCCCGGGGGCAGCCCGCGGCGCTTCGGGCAGCGCCCGCCCCGGGCCGGGGGGCGGGGAGCGGCGGGAGGAGGAGGAGGAGGCGGCGGGAGGAGGAGCGCGTTCCGCCGGCAGCGCCCCGGCCCGCACCGCACCGCACCGCACCGCACCGGATCCGGTGAGCGGAAGGCGGCGGGAGGCGGCGGGCGGGGCGGCACCGGGCAGGGCGGGCAACTTGCGGGGAACTTCGGCGGGACGGGGGCGGGACGGGACGGGGCAGAACGGGATGAGCCGGGCCGGGCCGAGCCGGGCGGCGCCGCACCGAGAAGGACCGGACAGCACCGCGCCGCGCCGCACCGGGCAGAGCCGCACCGCACCGCCGCGGGGGGAGCGGAGGAATGCGGCGGTCCCGCGGGTGCGGCTCGTCACGGCGGAGTGGCAGCGGCCGCGGCCAATGGGGCCGCGCGGGGGGCGGGCGGCTGTCGGAGGGGTCCCGCGTGGGCCTCGCGCGTTCCGGCCGCGGGTGGGCTGCGCGTGCAGCGCGCGGGACGTGGCACCGCCATGGCGCTCCGTTCGCGCACGCGTCCTCCCGCCCGCGGCGCCCCGTCCCGCAGCGGGGGTCGCGCGGGGTCCCCCCGCCCCGCGTGGGCAGCGCGCTGTGGGGCCGCGGGCTGCGGGCGGGCGGCCCCGGCCCTGTACTTATCCCATTAGGGAGCGCTGCAGCCTCCCATTGAGGTTTCCTGGCGCGGTTTCCCGTTTTGGCAGAGCGCTGCCCGGCCGCGGCCGGGTCAACTGCGGCGGCTCGTCGGGGCCGCTGTGTGCCCCGCGTGTGGGGCGAGGAGGGGGTGGGAAGGGGCCGGCTGGGGGTCGGCGTGCAGGTGGCTGTTTGCACTCTGAAGCACAGAGCGGTTGCATTGGAGGGGGCCTTCCAGCCTGCTGTTGGAGGGGACCTTACGGCCGGTTGAGCTCCAAGTCCTGCTGCAGGCTGCCTGCCCCCCAGCCCGTCCGTGTCGTGGTGCACCTCCACGGATGGGCACCCACAGCTTTGGGCAGCGATGCCAGCGTCTCATCGCCCTCTGAAGGAAGGATTTCCTCCTCCTATCTACCCAACACCTCCCCTCTGTTAGTTTAAAGCCACCCCCTTGTCCTATCGCTATCATCTCACGCAGCAAGTCTCTCCCTGCTGCTTGTGAGCTCCCTCACAGCAGTGCAGTGCTGCACGCAGTCTCTCCGAGCTCCTCTTCTCCCCATAGGGCTGTGCTGCGGACCCTTCACAGCTTCACCCATGGGCCATACCCCCTCTGACACCTCCTCTCTCCCACAGGCCCCCCAGGCTTGTTGCACACCCCGATGCTGACACCGGAGGCGATGCTGCAGCCCTAGGAAAGCCGACATGAGCCAGAGCGGTGCCCCACGCCTGGCCGGTTCCCCACAGCTGCATGGCGGCTCGCTGCTGGCCCTGCTGGGCCCTGAGCGGGGCGGTGGGAGCGAGCCGGGCCCCACTCCGTCCCCTCCGTCCCCCCCCAGCGGGACGCCGTCACCGGGACCCCCCCCGGCCCTGCTGGAGGCCGACTGGGAGGGCCGCGAGGAGCTGCGGCTGCGGGAGCTGGAGGAGGCGCGGGCGCGGGCGGCCCAGATGGAGAAGACGATGCGCTGGTGGTCGGATTGCACGGCCAACTGGAGGGAGAAATGGAGCAAAGTGAGGGCAGAGCGCAACCGGGCCCGAGAGGAGGTGCGGCAGCTGCGGCATCGCCTGGAGGCGCTCACCAAGGAGCTGGCAGGGCTGCGGAGAGAGCGCCAGGAGGGGCTGCAGGAGAGGCAGCAGCTGGGCCGGCAGCTGGCACGGCTCCGCGGCCATGATGGTGGCACCGAAGGTGATGGCGATGGTGATGGCGAGGCCGGCCCTGAGAGTGAGCCTGTGCGGGATGTGGGGGCTGAGGCACCTCCTAAAGCCAAGGTGAGGGGGATGGGAGCAGGGCTGGGAGTGTTTGTGTGCTTGTTGGGATGATGGAGGCATGCTGGAGTGGCAGTGGGGGGATGAGGCTGTTCAGGAAGGGCTGGCTGGGAAGATGAGGAGGGAGTGTTGCCCTCTATGGGGCAGAGCAGCTGGAGCACATGGAGCTCGGCTTGGAAATTTCTGGATTTAAAGATATTGTGAAGGTTGGGAGAGACCTCTCAGATCCCCAAGCCCAGCCTACCCCCCCGTGCCCACTGACTGCATCCCTCAGTGCCTCATCCCCACGGCTCTGGGGTCGGTGACACCCCCACCTCCCTGGGTGGCTGTGCCAATATGAGAGGTCAGCCATGGGAGGTATGGGTGACCTTGTGGTGGGTGTCAGCTACCAGCAGGAGCAGCATCACATTCTCAGGTTCTCATCCTCGTGGTAGCCTTTGGTCTGGAGCACCAATCCTACAGGGAAAGGCTGAGAGAGCTGGGACTGGTCAGCCTGGAGAAGGCTCCAGGGGAATCTCGTTTGTGTTTATACATACCCATGTGTGCAGTGAGGGTGGAATCAGGGAGGTCTGGGAACACTATGGGGCTTGAGAACAGGGGATGCCTCTGATTATCACCCACCGCAACAGCACCCTCCCTGGGGGCAGCTGTGCTTCCCACTTGTGAGCCCTTCCTCCCCACGCTGCAACTGCAGGAGCTGGAGCTGATGGAGAACATCCTGAAGGGCAAACAGGAGGGCACCGACAGCTGGGAGCAGCGCAGTGCTGCGGGCACCCGGAGCTCCTTCTCGCGCCAGGAGCGGAGCCGACTGCTCTGGGAGGACGTCAGCGTCGTTGAGGAGGATGCCTCCAAAATCACTGCCCTGAAGCTGAGGCTGGATGAGTCTCAGAAAGTGCTGCTCAAAGAGAGGGAGTGAGTGCTTCAGGTTGCAGACTGGTTAGGTGCCACCTGGCCTGGCTGGTGGCTGTCTCACCCCAGGAGGGGACACCACGAGGCTCTGCCAGCTCTTACCAGGGCTGCCTCTCCACAGGGACAAGCTGGCACTCAGCAAGAGCATCGAGAAGCTGGAGGGTGAGCTGAGCCAGTGGAAGATCAAGTATGAGGAGCTCAACAAGAACAAGCAGGAGGTGATGAAGCAGGTGAGCAAGGTGTACAGGAGCCTCCAGGGGGTGACACGTTCCTGGGTTAGTGCCGTTGATCAGCCACAACTTGTCCTTACCTGGAAGCTTGGAGACTCCAGGCACTGTTAGAGGTGGTGGATGTGGTGTGGTCATAGGGCTGCGTCCCTCCAGCCTCAGGGGGACCACGGGGGCAGCTCGAGTGATGGCGGGTGGGTGCTCACTGCTCGCCTCTATCCCCCTGCAGCTGAACATCCTCAAGGAGATCCACCAGGACGAGCTGGGACGCATCTCAGAGGACCTGGAGGACGAGCTGGGTGCTCGCTCCAGCATGGACAAGAAACTGGCAGAGCTGCGCATGGAGGTGAGGCTGGGCGGTGGGGGCATCTGCATAGGGAAAGGGAGGGCGCAGAGGAGCAGGAGGAGCCTGCTGTTCCCCTGCATCCCCTGCCCAGATGGAGCGGCTGCAGGCGGAAAATGCAGCCGAGTGGGGCCGACGGGAGCGGCTGGAGACGGAGAAGCTCAACCTGGAGAGGGAGAACAAGAAGCTGCGGGCGCAGATCGAGGATCTGGAAGAGGTGCTGGCTCGCAAACGGCGTCAGACGGCCAGCGCCCTGGACACCGACCTCAAAACCATCCAGGCTGAGCTGTTTGAGAAGAACAAGGTGTGAGGGGTGATCCTATCCCGGGCCATCTCAGCCCAGTGCCACCTCCTTCAGGGAGCCCTGGGTCCCTGCGTGCTCCGTGTTGCTGTAACAGTGTCCTCCAAGACTCTGCCCTCACCTTGTGTTCAAGAAACATGGAAAGGTGGCACTTAGGGACAAGGTTTAGTGAGGATGGGTTGGGGTTGGACTTGGGGATCTTAGAGGTCTCTTTCAACCTTAATGATTCTACAGTTCTGTTTAGGAACAGTGGTGATGGGTTGATGGTTGGACTTGATCTCGGAGATCTGTTCCAACCTCAGTGATTCTATGGTTTAGTGGGCATGGTGGTGATGGCTCAGTGGTTGGACTTGATCTGAGAGATCTTCTCCAACCTTCCTGATTCCGTGGTACTCTGTAGGGGGTGGCAGTCCATGGAGGTGGAGGCTCCTCCATTACACAGGCTGTGGGAGAGATCCTTGGGAGCAGAAGGGGTTATAGGGAAGCCATGCTCAGCCCCGTGTCCCTGCAGGAGCTGGCGGACCTGAAGCACGTCCACGCCAAGCTGAAGAAGCAATACCAGGAGAAGACAGCCGAGCTGGCCCATGCCAACCGCCGTGTGGAGCAGCACGAGGGTGAGGTGAAGAAGCTGCGCCTGAGGGTGGAGGAGCTGAAGAAGGAGCTGGCCCAGGCTGAGGACGAGGTGAATCCCTGCGGGTGGGTGCTTTGGGAGCTGAGTGGCTCTGCTCAGTGCCAACCGCTCTGTTCCCATCGCCTCGTGCAGCTGGACGAGGCCCACAACCAGACTCGGAAGCTGCAGCGGTCGCTGGATGAGCAGACAGAGCAGAGTGAGAGCTTCCAGGTGCAGCTGGAGCACCTGCAGTCCCGGTGAGTGAGCTCTGCAGACCCACGAGTGGGCTCATGGGCTCCCTGCACCTCTCGCCTCCCACCGTCTCCCCAGTCCACAGGGCCTGAGTGCCCCCAGCACATCCATGGAGCAGCTCAGCACTACTGGGGTCTTCTATCCTTATCCCCATCCCCGTCCCTGGGTGGCACTTCCTGAGCCTGCAGGGAGGCAGGAATGCCTGTGAGTCTCGGTCTTTATTGCTCCTCAAAACTTTTCTCTGGCCTCCCTTTGCTTCTCCAGCAATAAAGAGATGAAATGGCCGTGAGAGAGATCGATTCTGCTCTGGAGCGTCTCCGGGAGGCGCTCAGGGAGTTTGTTTTTATAATCTTCCTTTGTTTTATTGGGACATCTTCTTTAAATCATAGAGGAATAATGGAGGCTTCGTCTTCCCCCTCCCTGCCCCTGCAGCCTCCCCGCACGCTCGCCCTAAATAATTCATGCTTTCCAGTAAAACACACTGAACGAGTGGGGAGCGATGGGGGAGCTGCATCCCTGCCATCCTGGGCCCTCCATTTCAAATTTTCCCCATCAATCTTTGCTGATGAATTTTAATGTGGAAGCGAGTGAAGAGCTAAAAGCACTGGCGCCGATCCCCCCGCCGTGCTCAGAAAGGCTTTTTGGGGCGTTCCATGGGGAGAATGCAGATGGGGAAACAGGCGCAGCCCCTAAGGTGGGGTCTCACGAGCCAGGGGGGGGATCGGGGCCACCCTCTTCCAGCAGCTCTCTTTTGCAGGCTGAGGAGGCAGCAGAGCACCCCGCTCTTTGGCAAGATGCGCAGCGCCCGCTTTGGCCCCGACGACCCCGGGGATGGCACCAGCGACCCCGATGAGGATGAGGACTTGCAGATCCAGATGCCCTGAAGTCCAGGGCCGTGGGGACATCCCGTGGTGGTTCCCTGCCAACAAGTGCCTGTCGTCACCGGGCTCATCCCAAACTGCTTTGCACCGTGTCCCCTGTGCCATGACCTCGCTGTGGATGGGGAAACTGTGGCATGGGGCAGCAGGGAGCAACTTGCTGGGAGATGTTCTAGCTCGCTGCCTGCACCTCTTGAACTGATACCCCTTGGCCACCTGAGTAGCTCTGAGCATCAACCAAGGGGACCAGGAGGAAGAAGCCTGCAGCAGAGAGTGGGGCTGAGCCAAGCAGGCTGAACCGGGGCCTGCAGCCTGCCAGCCTGTCCTGCCCACTATTTTATATATATATATATATAATTTGTATGTATGTATTTGTATATGACTTTTTTTATTATAAACACCAAATGCAGCAGGGCTCAGGCTCTGTTGATGTCTTGGGCCGGAAAAGCAATAATGGAGGGGATGGCAAGGGGCAGCACCTGGGGGGGCAGTGGGGCTCAGTCAGATGTCCCTGGTGCTGGGGGGTGTGTGGGGCTCTGGGGGAGCTCCAGCGCTCACCCTGGGCTCTGAGCGTGCCCTGCAGTCCAGCTTGAAGCCACCGAGGAGCTCAGACAGAATCTCATTAAAAATTAACACAGCAATGAGCTCATGGCTTTGCCCTGCTTTTAATGGACCTGCTGAAGGCACGGCTCCTTGGCGCTCACTTCCTTTTTTAATGACCTTTGTTTGCAGCAAGCATTAATTCTTTCTGCGGGCAGGGGGAGGCACACGGTCCGTGCCCAAGGGGTGACGTGAGACCGTGCAGCACACGGACAGGGGACGGCCGGTATCGCTTTCCTCCAGGCAGACGTGGCCGGGATGCAGCGATCCCGTTTGGGGCGTTCACTCTGAACCCTAATGATGTCCGCGAGGTGGGCGTGACCAAGCGCCGTCCGGTGGGCGTGACCTCTGGTTGGGGGCGTGGTCTCTGGTTGGGGGCGTGGCCTCGCGGCTGCCGTGCTCGCAGTGCCCGACGCCGGGGCCGCAGCCTGCAGCGGTGGAGTCGGGTAAGGCTGGGGTTGTGGGGGCTGACACGTGTTGGGGGGCTGCGGGGGTGACGGAAACTGAGGGGGGGGCTCTAGGGGTGCAGTGTGGAGCCCGACAGCCGAGCATCCCTTGCCTGTTTCCTAGGTTACTGTTGCCCTCGGGGGCTTTTCCATCCCCGGATGGGGGTGGTGGCCGGCATCCCCTCGGCCCTGCGTTCACCACGTGCACCCCTTCCCCGGATGCCCTCCAGCCTCCCTCATCTCTCTCTCCCTGCCTCAACCCTGGACTCACCCAGGGCTCAGTGAGAGCTGAGCAATGGAGACCTTATGGGTGACCACAGTGTGGGGTCAGGGCATTGCCCTCCCCTTCCCATTGCTGGGACAGAGGCAGAGCTGAGCCCGTTCTGTCCCATTCCATCCCCATACTATCCCACGGTGATGGTGGTGGCACTGGAGACGTGGCCTGGGGACATTGGTCCCACTGGTGAAGGTGTCCCTGCTCCATAGGCTGTGGCTATGGGAGAGCTGGGTGCAACCTGGCACCTTTTCTGCCTTTGCCAACGGTGTTTGGCTTCTGAGTAATGCTGTTGGTTATTCATCTCCCTTTGAATTGCACTCATTATTTACCACCGAGGCTCCAGGATGTGATGTGAGAGGCTCTGACAGGGAGTAGAGCTCGGGGTGCTGCAGGGGTGTGGGGATGTGGCTGAAGATGGGGGCTTGGGGATGAGGCTCAGGGCTGAGGCTGGGGCTCAGGGCTGAGGCTGAGGGCTGAGGTTGAGGGCTGGGATTCGGGTATGGGGCTCAGGTATGGAGTTCAGGGCTATGGCTGGGGCTCAGGTATGAGGCTGAGGGCTGGGACTCAAATATGGGGCTCAGGTATGGGGTGCAAGGCTGGGGCAGGGAGCCAGGTGTGGGATCATGTGTCCCTTTTGGCAGATATGGGTATGAGAACCCTATTGATGCTGTGGATCGGGGATATCAGGGCTGCTGCCCTGCCTGGGTGAAGGAGGAGGAGGAGAGATGAAGGCTGGCACAGCACTGCCACCCAAGGTGGAGCTGAGCTGATCAGTGCTTGTGAATGGGGCCGTGCGGCAGTGAATGGGGCTGTGTGGCAGTGAATGGCTCCGCTTTGGCCCCGTGCCCACCTCGGAAAGGTTGGGGTAATAACTCTGAACCCTACTGACGGCACTGTGGTTGGTCGCAGCTACTCCGCTGCCCGGGTGGAAGGAGAGGAAGTGCAGGGGTTAACGTCGGACTGTTCCACTGCGATGGTTCAGGCAGCAGCGGAGGGAAGGGAGGAGAAGGAGGAGGAGGAGGAGGAGAGACGGAGGAAGATGTCACCGTCTCCCGTCTATCTGTCGTTTCTCTTTCCCAAGAAGGGAACCCGTGGCAGTGGGGAGACGATGGGGAACGCCGCTGAGACAAAGCCGGGGCGGAGGCGGCGGTGAAACGGGAGCTCAGGTGAAGGAGGGAGGAAGAGGAAGGAGAAGGGGGAGCCGGGCTCCGCCATGGCTACGAATTTTAACGACATCATCAAGCAAGGCTACGTGAGGATGAAGAGCAGAAAGCTGGGGGTGAGTGAGTGGGGGCCGTAAGGGGGCGGGGAGGGATGCTCCATGGGCTCCAAATGCCGTGAGAGCCGACGTGGCCAGGGATCCTTCCACGTTGCCGCTCACGGCATTCGGCGTCCCTGGCGTTTTGGGTAAAAAAAAAAAAAAAAAAGCGTTATTTTGGGTCTGCGTGTAGACTGGGGAGGAGGGGGCAGGAGGGGGAGGGGACACTTGTTGCTTGCCGAGCCATCCCGCTGAGTGCCGTGCCTCGGTTTCCCTTTGCTCCCAGCAGCGCTGGGGGGGGGATGCCCCACAGCAGCTGCAAAATGGGGGGTTACAGCTCTCATGGAAGGGGGAGCGGGGCCAGCCCCCCACCCACCTCCATTGCTCGGAGCATGCTGGGTAATTTCACGCTAATTAGGGAGAACAAAGAACGAGTGTGGGGTGGGGGGAGGATGGGAGGGGGACACAGTGGTCTCATCACCCCTGCAGGGTTAGGGGATGGGGATGGGATGGGGGCAGACAGCGGGATGGAGCTGTGTGAGGTCTGCGAGGTGGGGGCTTCAGGGGGCTGTATGCAGAGACACCGGGGCTGCCCGGACCCCAGTGTCCTCTCCTGTTCCCAGGATGGTAGAAGGGGACCAATGGACCCCATGGGCATCCCTGACCTGGGGATGGGGAAACCAGAGATGGCAAGCACCAGGTGTACCTGAGGTTCCTCTACTCCCAGGCATGGAAATCCCATAGGGTTGGTGGGGAAAGAGCTATTCTGCAGGGGAAGGGGACGCATGGTTCATCTCTACCCGCAGATCTACCGGCGGTGCTGGCTCGTCTTCCGCAAATCCTCCAGCAAAGGGCCCCAGCGCCTGGAGAAGTACCCAGATGAGAAGGCAGCGTGCCTGCGGGGCTGCCCCAAGGTGAGCAGCCTCAGCCAGGGGGTGCCATGCATCAACCCTGCCCCCCAGCACTGCCCCGGTGACACCGTGCCACCCCTCCAGGTGACCGAGATCAGCAACGTCAAGTGCATCACGCGGCTGCCCAAGGAGACCAAGAGGCAGGCGGTGGCCATCGTCTTCACCGACGATTCTGCACGTACCTTCACCTGCGATTCGGGTACGGGGTGACGCTGCGGGCTGGGCGATGCCAGGCCATGAGGCCTCGCTTTGCCACGCTGTGTGCCTTGCAGAGCTGGAGGCTGAGGAGTGGTACAAGGCACTGTCGGTGGAGTGCTTGGGTGCCCGTCTCAATGATATCAGCCTGGGGGAGCCCGACCTGCTGGCGGCCGGCGTGCAGTGCGAGCAGACGGGTGAGCATGGCGTGGGGCACTGGGCTCAGCCCTACTGCGGCCGTGCTGAGATTTGGGGTTTTCTGTTTTTTTTTTTTTTCAGTGTATTATTATTATTATTTTTTTTTTCCCAGACCGGTTCAACGTGTTCCTCCTCCCCTGCCCCAACCTGGACGTGTACGGCGAGTGCAAGCTGCAGATCACCCACGAAAACATCTACCTCTGGGACACGCACAACCCGCGCCTCAAGCTGCTCTCCTGGCCCCTCTGCTCCCTGCGCCGCTACGGCCGCGACGCCACGCGCTTCACCTTCGAGGCGGGACGGTGAGATGGAGACGGGCACACCCAGCATCCCCCCCCAGGCCTGACGCCGGGCTGAGGGCTGCCATAGGGTGCCCCATAGCTGTAGGGCCGCTCCGGGCCCTTCCCGGGGCCACCCACGCACCCAGCCCTGCAGGAGCCATGGGGGGAGCCGCTTAGGCTCCGCCAGGCCTGGCTATATTAGGAACTTTCCTGCTAATTACCAGCTCCAGAGGGGAAGAAACATGATCTTTCCTTTCATCCCGGCCCTATGGCTTCCGCTGACTCACCGTGCCCGGCACGAGGGGAGGGGGCGGCGGGGCCGGCTGCAGGATGATGCTGGCTGGGAAGAGCACCCGTGGGTGCTGGGGGGCTGTGCTGAGGCCTGGCCCACCCCATTGTGGGTGCCATTGTAATGCCCCTCTGCTCTGACCCCATAGGATGTGCGATGCAGGAGAGGGTCTCTACACCTTCCAGACGCAGGAAGGCGAGCAGATCTACCAGCGTGTGCACAGCGCAACGCTGGCCATCGCCGAGCAGCACAAGCGGGTCCTGCTGGAGATGGAGAGGAACGTCAGGGTGAGGCACGGCCCGTGGGATGGTGGGTCACCTGGGGCGGCTCGTGCCCTGCGGGGTGGGCTCACGTGTGTGCCGTGCTCACCCCCAGCTGCTGAACAAGGGCAGCGAGCCCTTCTCCTACCCCTGCACGCCCACCACCATGCTGCCCCGCAGCGCCTACTGGCACCACATCACCGGCTCGCAGAACATGGCCGAGTCCTCCAGCTATGCCGGTGAGTGTCCTCAGGACCCAGCAGGGATCCCGCAGCCCCTCAGCCATCCCCACGCTGTGCTTTGTCTCCAGGTGAGCCCTATGCAGGCGCCCAGGCCGGCTCGGACACCGACCTCCTCGACAGGTTCATCCTGCTGAAGCCAAAGCCCCCCGGCGGTGACCAACCTGAGATCAGGGAGCCCACCTCGTCCCCGTGATGGGGGGTGCTCTGCAGCCCCTTCCTTCCCTTCCAGGGGTGTCCGGGCCCTGGGAAGCGCAGAGCCCTTGTTTGCACAGAGATGGCATGGGGGCATCCTCCGGGCCCGGCAGCCCGGCCTGAAGCTCCAGGAGGTGACGGCTGGCTGCGCTCAGTGACTTCAAATATATATTGCCTATCCATATTATACAGTCAGATATTTCCTTCTCACGCGGACGCAAAGTTCATCGCCCCCGAGGAGACCTCAGAAAGAGGAGATGCTCACAGAGATCTTCGGCTCCGGGGCTGGGAGATGGAAAAGAGGCGGGGGCGAAGAGGTTGGGCCGATTTTCTGCAGGTAGGAAGGAAGGACGGCACTGCCCGGCCGTGGCACTGCGCCCAGCTCACGTGGCACTTTGCAGAGAGCTCTGAACGCTGCAGGATTGGGATGTCTCAGGAGAAACTGGTTGTCCTTCTGCACCGAGGCCTCGGGCCGGGCTGGGGGCTGAGCTTTGTACCCCAACCCACACATGTGCCACCACCGTGCCCGCTTGCCGGGGGCAACCCAGGCACTGACTGTGGCCAGTAGCAGCCAGCGGGGAGCAGTGGGAGCAGGTGAAAGACCTCGCGCAGGGGAGCTGGGCTTAATGGACTGAACTGAAAAGCAATTGATTTTCTAGTTCTCCTATTTATTGAACTCCTTTAGAAGGGCTATCTTTTTATTGCAGTGCAACCCTCGGTGTTTCTTTCTTCTTTCGGTCTGGTTTGGTTGGTTGGTGGTTTTATTTCCTCCCTGAAAGCTCCAGGTGTGTGCTTTGGGAGCAGGGAGCGTTGTGATGTGGGAACCTGTGGTCTGTGGCCTGTAAATACTGTGTGTTGGGTCTGTGTAGCTTGTGGATGGGGCTGGGGAGCTGCGGGTGCATATGGGTCCCTGGGCACTGGCCACCCTCTGGTCAGGGGTGTAACCTGCTCTTTTCCTGGCTGCACGCCTCATCTGGAAAAGATTTCACATTTATTACCAAAAAATATTCGGGTTTTCTTTTTTTTTTTTTCTCTTTTTTTTTTTTTTTTTTAAGGAATTGCTCAATGAATAAACAACCCTTATCCACCCTTCCTGTTTGTCTGTTCCATCCAAAGGCGCTTGGGAAGTACGTGTTGGAGTATCGCATGCCAGAGAGCCAAAAATGCTGAGCAGGGGAGATTTCCTCATGCTACAGGCAGCGTGTTTGGCTCAAAGCTTTGTTCTGCCTGCAAGGACATTCCAAAGGAAGCCCTGAAAGAGCTGAGGAGGGGAGAGGGGCACAGCAAGTCCTGCTCACACTCTCTCAGCAGTATCACCGAGGAGCTCACCTCATATCCTGAGTGCTGAGGAAGGGGAGAAGGAATTGGGCAGTTCTTGGAGCCTTCCAGCCACTGTTGTGGCTCAGCACACAGCCAGCTCAGCCCCTGCATGCTGCAGGCACAGCCAGAGCTGTTTGTAACCAGCTGGGGTTACTAGGGACAGCCTCTCCCAAACCCCATGACATACAGATTACAGGGCACAGGGGTAGAGTCTGCTCCAAAGGAGCCTTTAAACACAGCTAAGGCTCCCTGGCCCCCCTTCCCTGCCACACTGCCTCATTTGACGTGGCTCTTAGCAGCCCAGCCTTGACCATCCGCTTTAAACACAGTGCTGGAACTCTAAGGGACAGCATTACCTGCTGCAGGGGTTCTGGCATCCTTAGTAGATCACAGACCTTAGCAGTTCAAGAGCAGCAATTGGCAGTTACAGAGCAATGCTCGCTCCAAAGCAGGTCTCATTAAGTTAATGTCTAGTGGAGAGAACTAAACGATGTGTTATCTCCTCCTGCACGGATGAGCTTTCAGGGACGACTGAACACAGGGGTTTAGACTTTATTCAGTACAGGAATAGACATACAAACAGGACAGGGTTGTGTAACTGAGGTACACGCTTCCCAGTCCCAAACACTATGTGACTACAGTCCAAGACTCTGGCCTCAGAGACAAAGCCCATCCCTACCCCAGCAAAGACTTTGTTCCTGCTTTACCCTATGTGTCACCATGGCTTTCTCTGAGAAGTGTTGCTGACAAGCAGATCTGCACCAGGAGAAGCAGAGGGAGATGAGGAAACAATCCCTCAGCCCAGAGTGCTGCCAGGCAGAGGCAAGAACCTTCTGCATCACTGCTGCCTGGACAATCTCCTGCAAAGGGCCACTTCAGTTTATAGTGAGCACGTCACTCTGGATCTCATGGCTCAGCTGAGTCTGGAGGTCACTCAACTTCTTCTTCAGGCCAGACAGCGCAGACAGAACGATGGTTTCAGGGCGCAGAGAGCCGCAAGACTCCACGTTGTAATAAAACCTGAGGGTACAAGTTGGGGAGGAAGTTATCAAGTGCTCTGTGCAGAGGAGCAAAACCTGAGAGCACCCAGTTGTAGCTCACCAGGACACACCACAGGGAGATCTGCTGGGAGCCCCAGCCACCAGCACTGCTGAGCTCCCAGCTGGGCACAAGCCAGCACTGCCCTGCTACAGTAGCAGCCACAGACCCCCACAGAGCTCAGAGCAGCCCTCAGGACCCTCCAAGATGCAAGAGCACTTGTGAGATTTTCTCTTCTCAGCTATGTGATGCGAAAGCTGCACCAGGAAGCTAAGAGTGGCTGTCTGGCTGCAGGCACTCCTGCAGCACATATCACCTGGAAGAGAGGGTAGCAACAGCAATCAGAGCATGAGAGACTCACACGGGTGAATAATACTGCTGATGACATCAGTGTCTCCGACATCACCCTAAGCCATCTCTCCAAGCCTCCTGACTGCAATGCTCTACCTGGTAACAGGAACTCAGAAGAGTCACCTAGTACCTCCCAGAGGGCAAAACCTGCCAGGCCTGGGCACATCACCAGTTAACTGCAACTCCTGCTTTGCTTTTTAGGGAGCAGCAGCTCTCTGTGCTGGCAAACTCTGGTGTAGCATATCTGACTCACACCAACAGCAAATGCAGTGCACCCAGCTCGATCCCCCACCTCCCAGCAGCACGTCCAGCTCCCTTACCTCTCAGGCTTCCCATTGGGGTCATATGGAGCCTGAGCATCCTCCTCATCAATCTCCGAGTATTCACTCTTGGGCCTAGAATCAGAGAGCAGGGAAGGTCAGCATCGGATCAAGTCATGGAAAAGAG
Source organism: Lagopus leucura (assembly GCF_019238085.1). Lineage (NCBI taxonomy): Eukaryota > Metazoa > Chordata > Aves > Galliformes > Phasianidae > Lagopus > Lagopus leucura. The sequence goes on from NW_024962271.1 coordinate 14,820,924, forward strand.
CTCAAATTAATGTAGCCCTTTCTATTTCCTCTGCCTTGAGCAGTCTGAGAAGCCAAGATAGGAAATTCCATGCCCACCACGTTCTCCTGCTGGCCTCCCTCAGACCCAGTGAGGCCAAGAAAGGCGGATCCTCATGTCCTGTCATCAGTGGTCCTCAATAAAACTGCGCTTCCCAACCAAAGCCTTCACCTGCAACAAACTGCTGGGAAAGATAAAGCATTTATGGACCTTCACGTTACTTGCCACATCATCTCTTACTGAAAACGGGGCAGAGACTGCATCTCTTTCCACCACGTCTGCTTTGAGAGTCCAGCTGCATTCCAGTGCTCTGCCAACAGCTCAAAACACAGCGAGTATGTAAAACCAAAACCAAAACAATCACTATCCTTGGACAGCAGAGGCATTTGTCTCTGTATTGTCTTCACCAGGAGCAAGATGAACTTGGAAAGAAATCCATTATCATCAGGGAACACACAGCAATCCAACAGCAATCAGCATTTCTTTCGGTCCTTCAAGCTTTGACACAGATTTTGTCAAGAACCTCTCAGGAGCTGTTTCCAGGCACCCAGCTTGCTGCACCAAACTCCAGGCTCATGAGGACGCAGCCCAGTCTGCCACCAGACAAAGGAATCTGCATCAGCACTGCCTTGGGCCACCCAGACGGGTAACGCCTCGCTGCAAAGGGACGCGGCCTCAACCTGTCACTTCTTAACATCCAGCACTACAGACATGAAACCAGAGAATTTTTTGCAGCACCACAACGAAGCCTAAAATTATTTCAAATCCTGATTTGAAATTCCACATCACAGAGACGTTCCTGCTTCGCAACCATCCAGCCTCCAACCCAAACGATCAAACAAATTTCGGTGCCATTTTCCTGCCACGAATCCTTTGGCAATTACAGAACTCTCCAGTTCTGCTCCCAAAGTGACGGTGACAGAGGCAGGTCCTGCACACCAACACTTCTGATGTGCTCGTGGCAGAGATACTGCAGAGCAGCAGCCTGCTTGGCCCACCCCCACCCAGACTGACTGAACCAGCCCACAGAGGCGTCCTGCAGAGCCCATCAAAGCCAAGCTTTGGGGTTTGTTCCTTTGGGGTTTGTTCCTTTGGGGTTTGTTCCTTCCACCCATAAAAATGGCCTGGGATTGCTGCGGGCAGACTCCCTGTGACAGAAAACACCTGGCAGACAGCTGGAGGTGTGGAATACAGGCTAACTGCTGCTCCCAGCAGCTCCTTTACTGACAGCTGCCTTAGCAAGGGGCAACATAAACAAGGCAATGCGTTTGAGTGTGCAGGCTCAAAGCGGACAGCGAGGAAGAGCAACAGGCCTTTTTGGAGTCAAGCCTGGCAATGCAGGGCCTGGGCAGGAGGAAAACCTGCTGAGCCCCTTCTGCTGCACGGCCTCCTGTCCAGCTGCAGCTCCGCTCAGGCTTCTGTTCCCCCCGGTTTCTGCAGTCCCTGCACCAAATCCTGCTTCTGCACTGAGGTCTTCCCAACCTTGGCAGCTCTGCCTGCTGCCCTGCAGTCACAGCAGCTCATCTGCTGTCCCTTCCAGCTCCTGCTCGCTGCTGCCTCAGCTGAAGCACCCTGTGCCTCTCTGCTGCCAGCTCCAGTGTGCTCAATGGCAGCATGTCTGCTGGGTGGTCACTAAGATGTGAGTTTGTACAAGAAAAAGTGACGCTTAGTGACCCAAATTATGCCCTGGGCTAAAATGACAGAATCACAAAATGCTCTGGCTTCAAAGGAACCCTTAAAGACCACCCAGCCTTGAAGCTGTACTATTTCTGCTTGGACACTGTGTTGACTGTAACTCTTTGAATGTGGCTATCCAGCCAAGTCCCTGTCTTCCTTAGTTTTCCCAACTGTACAGTAACTACTGAGTTCCTGAACCACTGATGGAGCACCTGGGGAAAGGACCTGGTCAGTCCTGGGAGCACAGGTGAACGCAGTTCAGCTGTGTGACAGGAAGGGGTGGAGCCTGGCTGCACCTCTCTTAGACCTCATTTAAGGGCTGGCTGCCACTGGGGAAGGATCTCTGGTTGGAGATTCCTCTTTTGTGGAGCTTTTACTGTGAGTCTAGATCTTCAGAGACAGGTGAGCACTTCCCTTCTTTCTTTTCTAATGTCCTCCTATTGTGTTGGTCTCTGCTGTTACACCCATCTCTATACACCTGTGCAGCATCTCTATTTTCTTCCCAGGATACGTGGCCCTGGTTCCGCTGCCTATGTAGTTCCTTCCTTTGACCAGGAGGTTGGCCACGCTGGTCTCCTGCCTTCCTTGCCTGATCTCTTATAAATGGGAATTAAGAGTTCTCGTGTCCTAACAAAAACATCTCTGAAGAGCTGCCAGCTCTCTTCTGCTCCTTTATCCCAAAGGACAATTTCTCAGGGGGTTCCACCCATTAATATCTTACAAAACTGAGAATTTGCTCTCCTAAAATTAAGGGTCATGACTGTACTCTTTGTTTGAGATCACAAATTCCACAAGGGCGCAATTAGCACAGCCCAGGTTGTCACTATTCTTGTTCTCTCCAAATAGTTGATCTGTGTTGGCGACTAACAGACCCAGTAACTGCCAATTACTAATACTTCACGTGCTTTTCTTGTGGCACAGGTTCTAATGCAAGTGGGTGGTTGGATCAGCTTTATGTGGCTGGTTTATCTGTTACTCAGGTGCTCTTCATTCTCCCTACACAAAGCATCTGACTGCTGTGTAGGAGCTCTTCAGAAGGTGGGGGAAACTGAGTGTCACCTGGGAAATCTTAAATCCTTCCTGACTGATGCAGCCTTCGTTTATCCCAGGGGGCCAACAGCAGTGAAACAAAGATTACAGAGACACCCCAGCAATTAGGTTCAGCAGGCCTCGAGTGTCAGACTGAAGCTCTACGGCTGCGATTGCACTGGATATTGCAGGTTGGCCTTCAGGCTGCATCTTGCACCCCAAACAGGGCCAGCCTGGCCATGTGCTTTAGCCAACCATGACGTACCACTCCTCTGGCTTTGGGTACACCGTGTGCCTCAGCGCGTTGTCTGGGTCGTACTCAAAGGCCACCCCTGCTGTGGGGTTCCACTTGGCGTGCTCCTTGCCGAAGCCCTTCTTGGCATAGGCTCTCAGCTTCAGCTCCTGGCCCTTCCGCAGCTTCACAATCAGGATGTCTACAGAAAAGCCAGTGTGAGAAGGCTGATGAGAAGAAATGAGCGTGCAGGATGGCACAAGGGAAAAGGCAGGAATGATTAGTGCCCAGGACCGTGCCACCAGAAGCCAGGCCTTGCTCGGGCTCTTAGAGGGGCTCTCTGTGTCCCCAGAGTAGCTAAGGAACATCTTGCAAAGTATAAAAGTTGCAGGCATGCCCAAAAGCACAGCTTAGGCCCCGAAGTACATGCTGCAGCACTTAGCATTTTTGTTTTCTACGTTCTCAAAGCTGAAGAGAGCAGTGCTCTCTGACACAGGACACTTGTTTGTTTACTAACACAAAATGCTAACCCTGCTGATGCTGGTGACTCTCAACTGGCAGTTTTAGATGTCAGTTCCAGGTTTACACAACGAGTAAACAAAGGATGGGGTACAGAGAGACTGAGAGGAAAACTCATTTCCTTCAGCAGCTCTGACTCCCTGCTGAGTGCAACTCACCATCCTGCTCCACGTAGTCATTGGGGTCGTTGTCTCTGCTCCGAGATGTTACCTGCAGGAGAACAAAAGCAAGGAAACAAATGAAAATGCCAACCTCACAGACAGCATTACCTACAAAATGCCTGCAGAGAGCCACTGCAGAGTGACTTACAGCAACAAACACAGCCCACCCTATTTAATGGAAATCAGGGCAATTTTGACAGCTGCAACTCAGTTTGTGACATTCTGCTCCACCAGACTGCTCTCTCCCACAGGATAAAGAGGGTCACAGCCTGTGCCCAGTGCAGCTGCTTGGTTCTGCAACAGTTCAGTTGCCCATGATACTGCTGGAAGATGATGCACAGCTGAAGCAAGAGACAGTAAGCTGTATCTATTGCTTTAATTAGGCACTCTGGAACCATCTTCACCACCAGAAGCAGCCCCCAGGCTGCGGTGACCTCTGGATGCAGGATTAGAGCAGGGCCCTTCCAGCTGACAGCTTTTTCAAATATTCTCCATGAAGCCCCTTTGCATCTGTTCTGCTTTAGCTTTGCAAACCTTCCCCAAGGTGACTGGGCAAGAGCCATTTGGCAGCGCTGCCCTGGCCCGGGCTCCTCACACCTTGCCATGCTGAGAGCCAAGACTCAGAAAGCTGGGGGTCTCTGGGCTCCTGCCAAGCATTTGAAGGGGCTGACCTTGCCAGAGCTCTGGCAGCAAGCGTGCAGAAGGATGCAGCAGCACAACAGGAGGACACAAGTGCACCTGCTCCTGGTGTTCAAGGCAAGACGAATAGGCTGCCTCACCCATGAGATGAGGATGCAGGGTAAGGCTTTAACAAGGCCATGCTGGCTTAGATGTCATCAGACAGCAAGTGAAGAATGAGACGGCAAAAAGGACAATGGCACACAACTCTTTCTGCAAATATTCCTGCTTTGTGCTCCCATGATATTCTAAGTGAGGATTTCAGGCAGTATGAGATGTTCCTGAAAGCCTTCTTTTGTCCATACCCCACACGTTAGCCACCCCAGGCTCAGTGGGAATGCAGAGAGGGGACATGCTGACAGGCAGAGGTGGCACAGACCGGAATGACACGGGGGTTGTTGGAGATGAGGTCACGGGATGTGACGTGCCGCGTCTGGTCCTCGTTGCAGCGGACATCAAGGGTGAACTCCACAGAGCACTCTGGACAGAATTCATCGCATGTGCAGTCCTGGAACAGACACAGGTCAAAGTGCTTTATGTCAAAGTGCTCTCAGCAAGAATTTATGGGGCTTCCCATCAGATCGAGCACCCACCACCGAAACAAGCACCTGAGATGTTTTGCTTTACTCACCCTGGAATACTGCATCTTATCCACAATGTCATCGCTGGTGAGTGGGATGAGACCTGTGGAAAGAGGGCAGTGAGACACGGCTGGGTGAGATGAGGGGAATGCAGAGGAACAGCAGCCTTGTGATAAAGGTGTTGCAACAGTCTGAGACAAGTTGTGCCCGGCACTCACCCAGTCTGTGGGCAATGAATTCATCATGGAGCACTGAGGAGTTGGCATCTATCTGGACCCAGTCAATAGCTGCAAGGAAGAACAAAATGAGCTGAGAACAAGCTAGACAAGGGGGAATAGCTCTAATCTAACAGAGGGTAGATCTAGGTAAGGTATAAGAAATCCTTTACTCAGAAGGCACTGAGGCCCTGGTATAGCTGCCCAGAGAGGTTGTGGATGCTTCATCCCTGGAGGAGGCATTCAAGGCCAGACTGAAGGGGATCCTAGGCAGCCTTACATTAGGAAATATTACTACGTTAGGAAATACTATTTGTCTGAAAGAGTGGTCAGGCACTGGAATGGGCTGCCCAGGGAGGGAGGTGGTGGAGTCACTGACCCTGGAGGTGTTCAAGGTGTTGGATTTTGTGTTGAGGGACACGGTTTAGTGAGTACTACTGGTGACAAGTGGATGGTTGGCCTAGATCATCTTGTAGGTCTTTTCCAACCTCGGTGATTCTGTGATTCCAGTGGGATAGAGGGCACCCAGCACACGGCAGGGATTGGCGCTCGATGAGCTTTAAGACTCCCTCCAACCTAAGCTGTTCTCTGACAGCTGAGTGGTTGATGTGGGCACACAGAACTTTCCGGGTGAAGGCAAAAGGAGCCGTGACGACCGCCAGACAAAACAGCAAAGAAACCAGTACCTATAATGGGCACCTCCGCTATGAACACCCTCCGGATGGAGTTGGCCACGCTGCAAGAAACATCTCCGTTCAGCGCGCAGAACCGCGGGCCAACGCCGCTCCCGCTGCCCGCCCCGCAGCCCGCCCAGGCCTAGGCCCTCCCCGCCGCCCACCGAGGCCCTCCCGCTGCGCCCCCTCCCCTCAGCCGGCTTCGGGACGGGCCACCCGGGGCGCCGCTCACGCCAGGTCGGTGTTCTCGATGATGAATTTGACGTTCTCGTCCGTCAGCTCGGTGATGCGCACCGTGGGCTGGTTGGCGTACGGCATGGCCGCCCCCGATGGCGCTCTGCTAGGCCGCCGCCGCACCCCTCCCGCCGCCCTCGCGCGCCTCCTGCCGGCTCGGAGGACCCGACCCACCCAGCCCGCCGCGGGAGAAGCAGAACGGAGGCGTGCGGAGGTGAGAGTGCGGGGCTTTATTGGTGCTGCGGGGAAAGGACGCTCCATCCTCGCTCCGGTGCGGCTTCGGAGCGCGGGGCTCCGTCCTCAGCGGCGCTGGTTCAGCCCCGTCAGGTTGGTGATCTGTGGGCGCAGAAGATGGGGCACTGTCAGACCCAGGCAGTGGGGGGAGCGCAGCAGGGTGCGGGTAGCCCGCAATGGGCCCCGCAGTGGTGTAGAATCCCGATTAGAAGGGGCTCGTACTGCTCGTGGAGTCACTGGCTCCATGGCACCGCCCAAACCCTGTGTCTGTGCTGGGAAATGCTCCCATGCTCCAACCGTAACTGCAGGTGGAGGTAGAAATGCTTGAGAGCTGCTGCAAATGGTGAAAACCAGGTCTAGTTTATGCAACAGGCAGTTTGGCTTTCTCGTGTTGTTAATCATGAGCTCATCTTGCAGCTTTGGACTTCGTTTTATGCTGTATTACAACTCTTCTCAGCACAGAAAAGCAATCTGGGCCCAAACTACCAAGAAAATCATCTTTATGAGCATTTAAGCTACAAAGAACAACTTTCCCTTATGCTGTCATTTAGATTAAAGAGGGAAGACACGCTAGTGTTAAGTGTGGAAGGGAGCATAAAGATTCTGCCCTCATGGCCTCGCTGACTTCAGCATTACTTACAGTAACTGCAGCTCCCATCAGGCCCTGGGCAAGTGCTTTGCCAGTTGACTGTACCTAGGAGACAGGAGAATTAGCTTTCCTCTGCAGTTACACTTGTGGGTACCCAAACACAAAGATGCCAACAAACATGCATTTGCTACAGGAAGATGCTGATATAAGCCAAGTGCTGCAGATGAAGGATACCCGAAGATAAGAAACAAGGAAGGGATTTCCTGGGAGCAGCACACAGCTCCTAATCATCACATCAGTCAAAGAGGGGCACCTACATCTTATTTTACTGCAGCATACATAAGCAATGACTGATGCAGAACTGCAGTACACCAGGGGTCTTTCAGCAAGCGTGAGATGGAACAGCCAGCCTTGTCTGCACACACGCTGGTACATGAGGGATGCTGTGTGTGCCTGGCACACAGTGTTACCTGCTGAGCTGCACTGCTCATGTTCATGGCATCAGCTACTCTGTTTTCCAGGAAACGCCACGTGTCTTCGAAGTCAGGGGACGTATCCTGCATCATCACCAGTTCTGTGGTGTTGTAGATGCCAGTGAGCACGGCCCGACGAGTGTACCAGTTAAACTGCAAGGGCACGGATGGAGAGAGAGATGAGCTGAGCACGGGGCACAAAAGCGGCCCTGCAGAACCACAAGGGAAAACAACACGCCATCTCCTCATCGTTAGCAACTGGGCTGCCTCTGGTCAGAGAAACTGCTCAGTAAACAGCCCTCGGACAACGCATTCCTTCCTGACAAAGTGCAGCTCGCCTCTGTGACGCAATGGGCTGCCAGCCAGCACGGACATCTGACAGCACAGCTGCTCCTGTGGCAGCAGGCAGAGATTGAGAGTACTGGCTATAAAACCACAGAACCGCCTGCTTCTAGTTGCAAGTATGCACCTACAGCAAACGTACCCAGCTGGTTGGCAGCGTTGTGCGAGGGTTGAGTTTTGCGTTAAAGGCTGCTAGCAGGAGATGCAACGCTCAGATTCCAGATCTGACCTCCAAGTGCATTTTGCACAAGGTACAAAAGTGTAGAAAGGGGACAAAGTGATGACAGAACTGTGCAAGGGATCACAGAGATGCACCTTTCCCAAATCCTATCGCTGGAATACCAGTATTGCCTGCTCTGTCACTAGATGTGTCATACACTGCTGGCAGCAGTGCTGTAGGATGTATTACACCAACAGGTTACACAGTGCAAAAATGCACAGCTACCTCCAACTCTTCAGCTTTTCCAGTTGCTCTGGATTCACTAACAGACAAAATGTGTTTGTTTAAAAACAGGTCTTCAGCTTCATTCGCTGCTTCCTTCATTACAGTGATTAAAATGTGCAAGTGCCTAGAAAAAAATACTGGCTGTTCCATTCATGATTATAGTGCAACAGGAGAATGGAAACACTAATTTACTTTTGAAAACAGTCAGATGGAAAGCTGTGCTGTCTGCATCACCACTCACAAACTGGACGAGGTGATGTGAGTGGTCACCGTTTGCAGACGGATCTCCAATGCATCTGAGACCAAACTCCTGCTCCTTGTATAGCATCCCACAAAAGCAGTGAGGAAACTGAGTCTGTTTGACCTTCATAAGCCATAAGGGACTTGCAGTTCCTGATGCAATCACAGTCTTTCAGGTTTTCTTTTTCTAAGATTATTCCTTTAATTTTTTTTTGTCCTCTATTTATTTTCCACTGCAGTAATTTCTCTTTCATACTCAGATAAAAGCAGTTTATTAAAGTAGTTTGTTAAATGGTTCATGCAGCTTTTCCCTACATCTATATGAATTAAAATAATTTATTAATTGTTTTAACTAAGGTTATAATTTCCTTTTATTCCCTGCCAGAGAGATGAAAGCTTTAATAAGCTACTTGTATTTTTAGGTAGATTCTTTAAAGTTTTCAAGTTAAATCTGTGAATGCTGCTGTTGCTGGAAGAGGCAACTGCTTGCTAACTGAATTGGATCCAATCAAAATCTTAACAATTTTGTCTGTCTCCCCCAAAAAGAATGCTGATTAATTGAAAGCAGGTCCTTTTAATTTGCACAACCATTGGAAATAATTTGCCCTGCTGGCTTCTGTGTCTTGTTGGAAGCTATAGTACAGCTTCTGAAGACCTTTGGGGACTTCTGAAAGCATCTCCTTCATTCAAAAAATGGATTGTATCAAGAGAGACCCAGCTCAATGCCTGTTTCTACTCGTCATTTTCCTGAGGTGCGGATGGGCAGAAGGAGCCTCTCTGCAAGGTGCAAGGACTTACATCTGTGGACTGGTCTCCAGCATGGTGCCATATATCATCAATCATGCTGGTGAGGAGGTTGAGGCTCGAAGGGATGTTATGTGGGAGCAAGAGGACGCTGACAGCCTGAGAAAGAAATACGCAGATAAATGGAAGAGTCAAAGAGAGGAGGATGTTGTGTGGAAACAGATCAATGTTTCTTTGCTGTGTTATCTTTTCTTGTTGCTGCTGACTGGCCTCCAGCTCCCAGTGAGACCTCCAAGCTCTATTCACTGGCACTGGCCTTTCCAAGCAGCAAGACTTGCACAGAGCACACAGTGCAGCAGCTCAGCTCATGACTCAGCCGTGCTCATGACACCAGTGCTCCTGTGTTGGCTCCCTGAGCTGCCTCTCCAGGCACAGAAACGGCACAGGCCAAGATGACTCACCCCTGTGCTGCGTCCCTGCGGGAAGGGAGGCAAACCTCATTTCTCTGAATTTGACTTTGAACTCAAAGCAGCTATGAAAGGCAGAACAGACAGCCATAATGGCCCTCCTGAGCTCCTGCAGCCTTTGAAAATACTAACAACGCCCAGAGAGTTTCAAACCACCCCCATCCTTCACCAGACAAGCTATGCTAATCTGTAACAAAAAAACATGAATCCTATCTTCTCTCTCTGCAAGGAGAGCTGGGTTCAGCCACCCAGAGGCCAGCAGTGACTCTGGACAAGAAAGGCTAACTTTGCAGTGACCTTTGCAGCCCGAGATTGGGAACTTTGTTATTGTGGCTGCAATTCCTTTCTGATGTTGCAAAGAATAACTTGCAACTTCCATAAGAATTTTGAAGCATAGAAGCTTCCCAGTACACAGAGCTATCCTCAGGTTGTCAAGGGTTTGTCACCTGCAATAGTAAGCAGGCAGTTTCTTGCAACAAAGCAGTAATTCTGCATTTACAATTGTCAGATGATCCCAGTGCTGCTAGAACAATGCTGCAGGGAGCCTGACACTGCAGTGACACTGTAAATACAGCTGAGCAGACACCCAAGTGTTATTCCCCGGGGATCCCAGATGGGTGGAGTGAAAAACGGAGAGGTTTGCCTTTCTGGAAAGGCAAGAAATAGTTGTTCTAAAGAGACTGCCTTCCTCCAGGGCTGCTGTCCTCTTGAAGGCTGTGAATCATTTGAAACCAGCCAGGGTTTCACTTACAACCTTGACCTATTCTGGTGGAGACCATGTTGAAGGCCACAGGGCGTTTTAAAAGCACACACATGCAATCCTTATATTCGTTTTGTACCTGTGGCCATTTCTCAATATATGGAATCACCATCCTCAGCCTGGCTTCCACAGCATCTCTCAGGAATTGCTCCATAGGCTTCTTCCTACAAAGCACATCCAAGATAAACAATTATCAACTTGAGAGATCAGTCATTTTCCCACCTCGGTGACAGAGATGCCAAGTATTACGTATCCTCTATGCCTGTACTAACTCTCCATCTGGGAAGCTGGTATGGTTTGGGTAAATTCTTTACGTTCTTTACTTAAAAGTATCCAGTGTGGCTGGGATGGCTAGTGCCTGCCAAGGAAGATGTCTCTTTATACCCAATACTCACTCTGCCTGGCCCAGCTGCACTAGTTTTTGTTCCTCCTCCAGCAGGTCAGACAGCTTGGAGTTGCACTGAGACACAAAGTGCAGGATCAGCTCACTGCCGTCGCTCTGAAACATCCCTGCAGCAGCAGCAGAGAGACCAAGGGTCTGCAGGGAGAAGGGGAGAAGCACAGACCAGGTCACACTAAGCAAGATCCAGCCAGGAAGTACGTTGTATTTATTCTGCACGTGATGCTATACGATTTAAAACAAAACAATACTGCATTAAAAAAGCTCTTTCTGTATGTATTTTTCTCTCTTTGGGATCACTGTGTTGTGCCTGAGCGTAATTCTGACAGTGTTACCCTGCATTAGTTGGGATTTGTTCCTGCCCAATACCATCTGCTGACCGGGGTACACGGCCCAAGCGTATGTGGGGGAAGCATGCAGGCCTGGCTGTATTTGAACTTCAGTTCCATCTGGTTCTTTGCTTCTCTCCCACATACCTTGGCTCCCTCTGCAATGGCTTCAGCTGTCCAGCCATGTTCAGGCACAAACTCCAGCGCTGCTGTGAGGATTCGTTGCTGCAGCTGCTCCTCGCTCTCATAGTCCTCTGACTCCTGGCCGCCCTGGCCAGTGTAACTATGAGAAGGCATTGGTACAGTGAGGGAACATCACCACCACGCACAGCAACCTGGGCTCTGCCAGCTGCTCGCTGTGTGTGGACACGTCCCAAGGTCTGCTCATAGCAGACATCTCACCTCCTCCTGTAAAATCCTTCCCTCTCCTTCCCAGAAAAGGGATTCCTAATGACCCTTCACCATGAGAGGAGAGGGAAATAAGAGAAAGCTCAATCCAGATGGTGACGTGGAGACCAGCTGGCCTCAGATAACACACTTCTTAAAAAATAAAACAAAAAACGACTAAACTAACTCTAGGTTTTTCCAGTGGGGCCTTTGGTTACACACACATACACACCACAACTGCAGATTTACAAAGAAATCCAGCAGTGAGGGCTGGTGCTCCCCCATGAATGCAAGTCCCATCCCAGGTCCTTGATGGATGGTGGTGTTGGCACTGCCTCAGCTTCTCGAGGCCAAGGCCACGTTAACCCTACAGGCAGCACTAGAGAGAGACACACAGAGCTCTGAGCAGCACTACAGAGAGCAGCTGAGATACCTGTGCTGCGGACTGCACGCCTCCTGCTCCGGGTGGGGATCTGCCTGTTGTGGGTCAAACTGCTGCTGTGAGGACGGTGATGGTGGGTCCTTCCTCTGCTCCTCTGAGGCTCTTCTCAGTGCAGCCGAGGCATGGAGGCCTCGCTGGGGTGCATACAGCTGGCACCTGAGTCCTGAAATGGAAATCAGGGCTGGGATGTGTCCCTCCAATACAAGGTAAAATCATAGAATTACAGAATGGCTTAGATTGGAATGGACCTAAAAGATCATCCAGTTCCAACACCTTCTGTAAGCTGGTTGCTTGCCCCAGCTCAGGCTGCCCACAGCCCGATCCAGCTTGGCCTTGAACACCTCCAGGGATGGATGGGGCACCCACAGCTCTGGGCAGCTGTTCCAGCTCCTCATTGCCCTCTGAGTAAAGCACGGTGTCCTGACATCTGACCTAAACCTCCCCTCTGTTCATTTAAAGCCATTCCCCCTTGTCCTGCTGCTATCTGCCCTTCCAGAGAGTTGCCTTCCCTCCTGTCTGTAGGCTCCCTTTAGGTACTGAAGGTTGCAATGAGGTCACCCTGCAGCCTTCTTTTCTCCAGGTTGAATAAGCCCAGCTCCCTCAGCCTGTCCTCATAGAGGAGGTGCTCCAGCCCCCTGTCCAGCCACCTTTGTGCCCTCCTCTGGGCCCTCTCCAACAGCTCTCTGTCTTGTTTGTCCTGGGGGCTCCAGACCTGGACTCAGTACTTTAGATGGGGCCTCACAAGAGCAGAGCAGAGGGGGACGATCACCTCCCTGTCCCTGCTGGCCTCTTCTGACGGAGTCGCTCCCTGTCCCGCTCCTAACTCCCCTCACGCACACGAAGGCGGCACTCGCTCTCCCTGCCGCATCCCCTCACACCCAGGCAGCGACGCGCAGCCCCTGCGACAAACACCGGGAGACCCCGCAGCTCCACAGCGCCCCCTCGCGGCACCGCTCCGCTGCCCTTCACCTCACCTTGCCCCGCCCCGGCCCCGCCCCACGCACGGCCACGCTCGCGGCCCCACGCGGGCACGCGCCCCCTTCACCCGTCGCGCTCCGCGCGCTCCCTCACCCGCGCGGCCCCGCCACAGCCGCCAACCCGCACGCCGCAGGCCGCTTGCCGCCGCCGCCGCCATCTTGGAAGCGGGCAGCGGCGGTGACGCAAGGGGCGGTGCGTGATGACGTCAGAGCGGGACGGGGGCGCCGGGCGAGCGTGTAGAGGTGAGCGGGACGGCGGCGAACGGGAGCTTCGCTTCGGTGCTGGGTTGGCTCTTGCCGCCCCGCCTCGTTCCTCTGCCAGGTGGAGATGGAGGAGTTCGGCGTCGCCGCAGGGCAGCGCGTGGCCGTCATATGGGACGGATCCTCGCCGGTGGGAGCGCTGAAGGGCTTGGTGGATTCCGTCCGGGCCTCGGTGGGAGCTGACGGTCGTGTGGCCGTGGAGAACGTTAACCAGCTGTCTCAGTGTAAGAACCACCTCAGTTTTTCGCTGTCTGCCTTAAAAGGAGAAGGGAGTTCTGCTTTCTGAGCTCGTGTGTTCTCTGGTTTGTAAGTCAGGCAGCAGCCGTGGTTAATAGCTGGCAGTAGAGCAGCGCAGCAGTAGAGCAGCGCAGCAATAGAGCAGCGCAGCAATAGAGCAGTGCAGCAATACTGGTGTGTTCCCTGCTGGTGTTTCAGCCAGCACTGCTGCTCAGTTTGGGGCACCTCAGTCTGTCCAGAGAACAGAGCGGAGCTGCAGGGGGTCTGAGCACAGCTGTGGGAGTGGCTGAGGGAATGGGGTGGTCGTTTGGAGAAGAGGAGCTCATGGATCTGCAGTCCTGACAGGAGGATGTGGGGAGGAGCCAGCCTTTCTCCCAGGTGACAGCGATAGGGTGGAAAGTAATTTCTTGGAGTTGTTGAGGGGAGGTTCAGGTTGGTTATAAGTAAAAAAGCGTCTTCTCAGAGCAGTGATTCACTGACATGGGTTCCCACGGCGGTGGCTGAGTCACCATCCCTGGAGGTGTTCAAGAAATGTGGATGTGTAATACCTAAGGACGTGGTTAGTGGGCAGTATTGGTGGTAGGCAGACAGCTGGACTAGTTCATCTTAGAGCCCTTTCCAACCTTAATGATTCTGTGATCCAGTTACTGCTGTTGTACATAGGTACGAGAGATGAGGGAAGAGGCAGAACTGATCATTAAGCAAATATTTATGAGTGTGTATGTGCATAAAATTGTACTGTCTTCATCTCTCCCTCTGCAGCGGCTCACAGGGAGTCCAGTTTCGATGTGATTCTCTCTGGTGTGGTACCAGGCAGCACAGCGCAGCACAGTGCAGAGGTACTGGCAGAAATAGCTCGAATACTGAAGCCTGGGGGTCGTGTCCTCCTGAAAGAACCCGTGCTGACAGAATCAGGTAAGAGAATCTGCATCAGCCTTGCTTTCGTGGTAGCAAAGGAATTCCTGCAAGAATTAGGCTGAAATGAAAGGCAGCAGGAGCACTGGCTGACAGATTTTCGTTATCCTGAAGTGCTAACGTGAATAAAGTAAAGGGTTTATCTTGTTTAAGACATGTAAAGTCTGCAGTAGGTGGAGTGTCTTGTTCCAGAAAACACATCTGTCAGGCTGGGATTTTGGTGGATTTGCAGTAAAGTGCAATTGGGACTATTAAGAGGTGTCTAAGAGAAGAAGCCCATGATGAATTTTGGGTTAAACAGTGAGTAATAGAGTAACAGAGAGTAATTGCCTACTAGAGCAAGGCTCTGGAGTATTATGGTTTTAAATATAGCAATCATTATCAGTTTATGCTTTGAAAAATTCACGAGTTGTTCATTGCAATATGTGAAAGTGTTTGGGGGATTTTGTTGTTTTGTGGTTTTGGTGTGTGGTTTGTTTGTTTGTTTTTCTTTTAATATTGATGTTAATTGAGTTGAGGAAGGTTTTGGCGGATGTAGAACAGATCTGGAGCTAGAACCACCTTTATGTTCTCAAGCCACTTTTCCAATGAACAAGCTGCTCTGTTCTGTTCCTGCTTTTACTGGAGAGGGCCCGATTTAGAGCTATGGTTTGAGTACTTTGTAAGGGTCTCTTGCTCTTGCAGGTTCCAAGCACCACATCTGGTTTTCAGCGACCACTGTTCTTGTTCTTCTTGCTATTTCCTGCTTTTGTGTCTTCCAGGTAACAACAGCGGGATCAAGACAGCAGCCAAACTCCCTGCAGCTCTGACTCTCTCTGGGCTGGTGGAAGTGAAGGAGGTATGTTTGTACTGATTGCTTTCAGAATAAAAGCAATAGTTCTGCTGTTACCTAAAAGTAGACGAGGACTTGATGGGTAGCAAGGTGTTTAGCTGCCCTGGTTCACCATGGATGTTCATGGATGCTGTCTGCCCTGGCCTTTTCTTCCTACAAAGGTGGTGTTATTCTTTAGGGTTGAAGACAGGAGGGAACCTGTCTTCTGTTATGTCTGCTGGTTCACTCCATGCTGATCAGCCCTTTGTGTTGCACTGCAGCTGGGACTGACTCTTCTGTTCTCTTCTGTTCTGAGGGATAAGCAACTGGAGCCAGACACAACTGATTATCTGTGTTCACAGGAGTAGTGGATGGGGCACTGAAATAAGGGGGCTCAGTGTGAGAGTAACCAAAGATCTTGCATTGCAGCTGCGGAAGGAACCTCTGACCGCAGAGGAGGCCCAGTCAGTCCGAGAGCATTTGGGCTACCAAGGCAATGACCTTCTCATTGTTCAGATAGAAGGCAGGAAACCCAATTTTGAAGTGGGATCTTCAAGTCAACTCAAACTATCCTTTGCCAAGAAAACAAGTCCTTCAGGTAAGGCGTGATGTGAGCTGAACGTGGGAATTGCCCTTCTCTGAAGTGACCAGCATCCCTGTGGTAGGGAGTGCTACCTAAATGTCTGTGGAGTGGGGCTTTCCAAAGTTGTCTGAACTCTCTCATTGCTGGAAATAGATGGGGCAGTGGCTGGGGTACTTACTGCTTCTTGTTTTGTTTTGGATCCAGGAAAGCCCTCTGTGGACCCAGCTACTGCTAAGCTGTGGACGCTGTCTGCCAGTGATATGAATGACGAAGAGATGGTATCCATTTTTTTTTGTGAGACCTTGCTGTCATTCCTTCTCTCTTCTTTTCTATTCTAGCTAATTTTAGTCATTCCTCTTGGGAAGCTTTACAACTTAAGAGGTACAAAAGCATCCCCAGTGCAAAATTTCTCAGCTGCTGTTTGAGGTGTTGGGTGCCCACAAGTGTGGTGAGAATTGAGGGAAAGGCATTGTTGAGAGGGAATGTTTGCAGTGCTAGTGCTACAGCAAGTGGTGTTTCTGTGAATGTAACAGCAATGTCATTCCCTACTGACAAGTCAATTTGTTGTGTGTGTTCTTCCATGGTATATTCCAGGATCTTTTGGACTCTGATGAGCTGTTGGATTCAGAGGATTTGAAAAAGCCAGATCCAGCCTCTCTCAGAGCTCCGTCCTGCAAAGAAAAGGGCAAAAAGAAAGCCTGCAAGAACTGGTCAGTGTTGGGATTAGCATGTCAGTGTGCCTCCTAACTCACAGCAATGGAACCTTAGAGTTGGATGTTTTTAAAAAAGATTGTGGGAAAGCATAATTCACTTGGTTCATGTTTTCCTTATCTTGGCTATCTGAAGGTAAATCCAAACACAGTGAGCATTGGCTAGCTGTGCCAGAACTGCTACAAACTGCCATACTGGTGTGACCAGCAGTCTTCTTGGAGGTAGCTACACAGTTTGTGCAGCCTTCACTAAAATCCTATTCCCACTGATTTTAAGGAGGAGCAGTTTATGTGGTTTAACTGCTTTAGAGTCATTTCCTTCTTGCTTCAGCTGGAGGAGTGTGCTTCAACACTTGTTTTGCAAATTGGTATTGGAGAACAAAGTACAGAGCATGAGAGTCCCAGAGCCAGCTGTGTTGTGTGGCAAAGTGAGGGCTGTTGCATGAGAGCAGTTTTGGAACAAGGATTGTAACTCATGGCTTTTAAATCGGAACGATGCGAGTGACTTCTTTCTTTTCTACAGCACGTGTGGCCTGGCTGAAGAGCTGGAACAGGAGAAGAAGAGCTCGCAGCCCAAATCTGCCTGTGGAAATGTAAATAGTCATTTTGTTTGTATATTGTGGTTTGCAGGGTGCAGTCTGTGTCTGAGAACAGTTTTCTCTGATGACTGCTCACTAAAGCAGCTGCTTACTGCTTTTAAAACACTGCCTGCTTCTGCACAGCTTCTGCCTTTACCATCTCACCTCTTAGAACGGCTCCTGTGCTCTGCACCAGTTTGTTGTGTGCCTACAGTGCGAGTGCCACCTTCACAGGAGGCAGAGTAGACAGTGACCCTGTGCTTCACTTGCTCACCAGTGGTCTCCTTAGGGAAGATCACCTTATGGGAGTACAGTTAGGGAGCTGCTAAAGCCCAGCACGCAGCTGTGCCTAGGCAGAGCTGCCCTCCTGTAGGGCTGGGCTGGAAACTTGGTTCCTGTGTGTGAGTGCAGTGCCCTGCACCAGCTCTGTTACCTGCTAAACAAGACGTGCCCAGAGGAGGTGGAAGGGAAGTGGTTTCTGTGCTGGCATATGCTGAGGAGCAGGTCGTTTCTCTAGGTGGAAAAAGCATGTAACGGGAGCAGAGAGCTGAGAGTTGCCATGATGACAAGTGTTTTCCTGTCTCTTGGCAGTGCTACCTGGGGGATGCATTCCGCTGTGCCAGTTGCCCTTACCTGGGGATGCCTGCCTTCAAGCCTGGAGAGAAGATCCTGCTGAAAGAGAACCAGCTGCACGATGCCTAAGAAAGTCATCTCTGAGCGTCCTGGAAAGGACCTCCCTGCTTTGCCATCAGCCTGAGATACAGAGGCTCTTTGTACAGCTCTCCTCATCCTCTCAAACTCATGCTCTCTGGCCAATACTCCTCGTGGGGAGGGACTGTAGGGATTGACACTGCTGTGAGCTCATCACACGTAATCAACTTTGGGCTAGGAGATAATCTGTGGTGGCCAGTGGTCTTGTATGTATTAGACTCCTTAATGTTAAGCCTTATTGTAGCTGCCTTGACTCGATACTGAGATGCTGGCCGTCCCAGCACGTCTCACCAGCAGAGGGAAGTGGAGCTGTGTCAGATTGACCTTGTGTGCCATGCTAAGAGCCTCACCAGTACTTCCCCAAGCCCACGTTGCTCCTTACCCTTAGTTTACATTGTGCATCAGCAGCTGTGGCTCAGCTCTCAGGGTGACACTGGGCTCCTGTTTTCATCACAGCAACAAAGATTTGCTCCCCTTGAGAG
Source organism: Lagopus leucura (assembly GCF_019238085.1). Lineage (NCBI taxonomy): Eukaryota > Metazoa > Chordata > Aves > Galliformes > Phasianidae > Lagopus > Lagopus leucura. Next base: position 14,839,059 of record NW_024962271.1, read on the forward strand.
AACTGCTGCCCTTAAGGCAGGGAGAAAATTAACCTTGTCCTCCCCTGCCTCTGACCAACAAAAACACAAGGGCAATCTGAGACCACCACCTCTCTTGGTGGTTATCAAGTGAGTTACCTGCAGTGTCCAGTAAGTGAGAACATAGCAATAACTTAATTTCTGGTTGATACTGACTACTCTTTATTTATTTGCATTCTTACTGCTATTGAAGCATCCTCACAGGTGCAGGATGAGGGAACTTGTGGTGCTCTGGGCCAGGCTTGCTTCTCACCTCGGGAAGGAGAGCAGGAAAACACAACTTGCTCTTCAGGATGCGAATTCTTGTCACTGTCCTTCCTCAGTTGCACAATAAACTCATGTAGGGATCTGGGATGAAGAGCTGTTCTTAAAATAAATGTGACCAACAGTCAAGCATTTGTGTTAGAACTGCTATTAGTGGCGTTTTAAGCACGTTTCTTCTCTGACTTGGTTTCTGCTCGCTCCCCTGAGCTCGGGGCCATCAGGGTTCTGGAACCCTTTCAACATTGGCTTGCAGGGTGCATCTTGAAATTCTTGAAATTGAATGGTCCCCGTTCTTCCTAACAGAATCAAGACGTTGAGATTCACTTTTTTTTTATTTGAAATAGGTTTCAGAAAGAGCCTTACTTCTGGTTGAGTGAGGAGAAAGCTGGCAGGGAGACGTGAGCATGAGGGAGTTCTTGAGCCGGGCAGAGCCTGTGTGGATCAAGGGGCAGATGCTGCTGTGCACTCTGTACTCTGCTTACCTGGGAGCCAGGTTGGTGGAGTGACCTCCAACATCCCTTTCTCACCCTCCTCCCAAGTCTCTGGTTCTTGCTGAACGACTCCCAGGGAGCTTCAAATCCTGCAATAAACCACCTGTCCAGCAAATCTGTGAGTGCTCCCATCTTGCAAGCAAAAGAAATAGGTAAAAGCCTTTCCATGTCAATGACTTGAAGGATTTGATTGCTTTTTTCCAGCCTCACTGGCAGTGGAAGATAAGATCTTGCTGTGATCAGGAGAAATATGACTGAGGAAGTTGGTATAAATCCTTTCATGGGCAAGAATATTGTAAGAGATGGGCTCCCTGAAACGTTGTGTCTCCTGGAGCAATGGGGGTGGAGCCTGCCTGCCCAGCCAGGAGCTGAGTTTTTCAATGGGAAAAGTCCCAGGTAAAGGCAGACCTTAAAGTGAGCTCTGCTTTCCTTTCAGGGGCAAATAAGATAAGAGAGGGAGGAGGTGGCAGAGGCTTTTGTTTCACCATGATTCCCAAGACTGGAATTTAAACAATCTGGAAACACTTTCAGATACCGCAGAGTTCAGTTAATGATGGTTAAGACTGTATAATCTCTTCAGACAGCACTGCTTGTCTTTGCTGTCTGAGAGGCCCTCAAATGGGGACAGACTTTGGCAGTGGATATCTGCTGGGTGGGACTACACTGCCATCAAGCTGGTTCTGAGGAGTATTTATCCCTTTAGTCCCCTTCCCTAGAAAGCCTGAAGGTTTTTGAGAAGAAGGTGGATGCTGCACTGAGGGCCGTGGGCAGTGGGCATGGTGGGGATGGTCCTTGGTGCCTGGATGGTCCTTGGTGCCTGGATGGTCCTTGGTGCCTGGATGATCTCAGTGGTTTTTTTCCAGCCTTGATTCTATGATTCTGTGCAGGTGGGTGGGATGCTTTGCCCACAGATTAAAAACCCCATCGATCTGATGGACAGAAGACAGCTGCCAAGCTGTACGAAGCGAGACCTGGGAATCCACTGCCTGTCTTCAATCATTGCAGATATGGACATGGAGCTACAGCAAGCATATGGATCTGCAGGGAGAGGCCCTGGTGTGGGTGCATGGATGTCTCTCTTCTGCCTGGCTTGCTGTTGCTGCGAGGTTTTCAGTCTCCTCAGCCATGCCTGAGGAGTTTTGCTGGCTTCTCTGCTCTGCTGCCTCCCTCCAGTGGCTGTGCTCTGGCTCTCCTGCTCCAGGTCCTGGTGCACAGCAAAGCCCAGTGCTGTCAGCTGCTCCTGCCAGCATCACTAGGGCTGTTGGTGGGCACTGCTGTCCTGGGGACGTGGAAATGGCTTTGCTGTAGCTGCCCTTTGTGCAGAACTTGAGGGCATCTGAGCGTTCTGTGCCCCATTTCCAGGGCATTGGGTGCACAGGTTTTTAAGAAACGCTTCCTTCACAGAGTGCAGTCAGGCATTGGAACGTGCTGCTCGTGGCAGCGGTGAAGTTCCACTGGAGGTGTTTAAGGTACAGGTTGACAATGCACTGAGGGATGTGGTGCAGTGCTGGGACTCAGTGAGTCAGGCTGATGGCTGGAGTCATCGATCCTGAAAGTCTTTTCCAGTCCAACTGAGTTTGATTCTATGAATCAATGGCTTCCTTGGCCGGAGCCATTTTCCTCCCCCAGCCTCTCCCTCTTCTGACCCTTTTACTGCCTCCTCTTATCATTTCACCACTCTGCTTCCCTCCATCTTTCTCTTTCTGTTCTTCTTCCCCAAATTCTCTTCTGTTTTCTCTCCTCTTTGCATACCAACCACACATACCTCAGGAGCATTCCTCCTGCTTTTTGTTTTGCTTTGCTTTTCATTTTTTCCCCTTGCTCTGGCTGGATTTCCCTACTGTGATCCATTCCCTGCTCCACTCCATACGCGTTCCCATTGCCATTCCCACTCTTAGCCATGGAGAGGTCCCTTTCTCAGCATGCAGGGAGCAGGGCATTGTGTTTATCACTCCACGTTCATTTAGGCACTCGTGCATGTGATGTATCCTGTGCGATGGCATCTTTCTGAGAACTGTAATTCTGAGGCTTGGTTCTGGATTTTAAAATAGTCAATCTGCAAAGGCAGTTCCCTGTGTTTCCTGCTTGCTTTTGTCAAAGCCCTTGAGATTTCAAGAGGTCATCTCAGCCAGTTCCTCACGTTCTCACGGTAAGTAACTCCATGTCTTGCATGCTTCTTTATTGGGGTCTTTCTTGGCTCTGCCTTGCTCCTGTGTGCCCCTTCTCTGTTGGACCCCTCCAAGCTCAGGTGTGAGATGGAGGCAGCATTCTGAATGCTTCCACTTCCTCCAGGTCACGTCTTTGTGGTTCTTCCTCCTGGTTAAGCAAGAGGCTAAGCCTTCTCTTTGCCTTCCTCTTGTTTTTGATGCAGTTACACAAGCAGAGAACCTTTTGCAGTCTTCCTCAGTTTTAACTCATTTTGTGCCTTTACTATTTAGCATCCCGGTCACTTTTTAAGTACCACCTCCTGAGAGTACAGGAACAGGAGGTCAAGAAGGTGAGCAGAAGGCCAGCATTCATCCCAGGGTACTAAGATGTCACTGCAGGACCTCTCTCAGTTATTTTGCAATGAGAAGGGTAAGCTGATGGGTCAGATCCGAAGGGTTATCACACATGGGGTTCTGTCAGGCAGGTGGCCAGTCACTGGTGGGGTTCCTCAGGGCTCCATTTTAGGGTCAGCTCTCTGGCACTAAGGCAGCCTGCTGGCAATGCTCGTAAGGCAGGGTTCTTGGTAGTCGGAGCTCACTGCTTGCCCATGGCCAAACCTCAGTGCCCATCAGGACAGTTTGTTGTTCACATCAGCTTGATGGACACGGTGTCGGGACAATATTCAGAGACTTACAGAAGAAAGATGAGAAGGGACAGGTCGTTCTGGCAAGACTGCCTGATGTAAGATGCTGTTGTGAAACTAAACGGGAGAAAATGGCACTTGGGAGGAGGGTAGGAGGGAGCACAGCGAGCGCTGCTCTCCCAAGGCCACGTCTGCTGGCAAAAAGTTAACACAGCCCATGGTCAGCTGGAGAATCACTTCCTCTGCTGGATCTGTCCCCTGCTCGGAAAGGGCTCCGGGGTGAGGGGAATGGGGAAGTCCTTCCTCCTGTGCCCATGGGGTGTGCATTTCACCCCTCTGTGCTGGGGACTGGGAGCAGTGGGGTGGAACCAGCAGCACACGTGGCAGGCTGTGGTGTGTCTGTGTCAGAGCCCAGGGCACGTGCCTGAGACAAGACCATAGATGGAATCAAGCAGCAGAGCGAGGGGATAAAGCTGGGCAGAAGCTCACTTTGGGAACCCTAGCTGAGAGTGAGCCTCGGTGTGAAAAAGGAACTGCCTGCGCTGGTGCTGGGAGGATGCAGCCTCCACCTCTTCACTGCACGTGATTTGGATGCTGGAGGTCTTCTGGAGCAGTGGCCAAAGAAGGAGCCATGAGCATCCTGGTGGTGAAGGGCATCCTGCCCCTGCTGCTCCTTGCTTGGCCGCCCGCTGGTGAGTGCAGGTGCTGTGCCCTCATCCTGCCTGGGAGGGGGGAAGTGGAGGACTGCTGCTGCCGGGGGGGCCTGTGGGCAGGCAGCTGGGTGCATCTGTTCTCAGCTCTGTTGGGAGTGTGAGAGGATCTCAGGGCTGCAGCACCTGCCCCTCCAAGACTGCCTGCGGGGAAGTTGCTGTGGCTTTGAGCTTTTCTATCTGTGCAGCAATAATGCACCTGCAGGAGGTTTGGGACAGAGCTGCTTTTCTGCCCACCCTGTGCTCCTCCAGAAGCTTTTAACTCCCCTTAGGCACCAGTGCCTTCACCACATCCTGTGCCCAGCCACAGGAACATCAGATGGTTGGGGCAGAAGTAAGCCTGCTGCCTGGGGCTGGCATCCTCAGGGCCTCACAAGAAGGATGTGGGTATTTCACAGTACGAACCCAACCTCCCTGCTTCTTTTTTCTGCAGGACAAATGACTTCCGTGTCCTTAGGGTCAGATCTCACTTTTCACTGTCTGCCAAACAGCCCTGACAGGGAGGTGGTGTGGTGTGACACCTTAAGCAAGAAGAAGAAGGCAGAGAAAGACACAGGGTCTGCTCTACACAAGGAAAATGTTTCTTCCAACTTCACCTTTACAAGCGTGAATGAAAAGCATGCTGGAAATTACACGTGCAAGATGAAGACCTCCTGCCCCGTTGCTGAAAAAAAGAACCGCCCATGCAAGAACCACAAGGCCAAAGATACTTGTGGCAAGAGTGAGCCAGGGATGGGGAGCGGGCTGTGTGCGGTGGGTTGGGATGTGACTGCAGCTCAGAGGCTCGGGAGCAGCAGCTGCTGGAGGAGGGCACAGTTATTACATGCATGTTTTGCAAGCAGCACGTGCTGGTGGGATGTATCTGCTGCAAGGTACAGCCACTCGCTGTTTTATTTCTTGCAGGGAACCCGCTGTGCTGGTTCATGCTCTGGACAGAGAATAAGACCATGCACGTGAAGTGGTGGACATGCCCAGAGCCTCCTGATAACTGCTTGGAGCACAGCAAGGCACATCACAGTGACAGCCATGGCAGCATGGATGCAGCCAGCGCAGAGCCCATTGTGTGCACCGTATCCAGCAGAAGCTTCACAGGCACTGAAAATGCCACCCGAGGGATGGCTCCCAGTAAGTGACACTGCTTCCCCCAGTGGGTGCCACTGACTCTGCCTGGGTGCTCACACGTGTCCCTGCTTCCAGGCTCTGACCCCAAGACTTCTCCGACCCGTGAGCCTCAGATTCAGGAAGGTGAGCAACCACGGCTCCAGCACGGAGCTGGAGGCCAAATCTGGAGCCTGCTGTGGGGACAGCAGCTTACGCGTGTTCCTGTGCTCCTCAGGTCTCATAGCAATCATCTACCTGTACGCCATCCCCGGGTTAGTGGTTGTGACTCTTTTCCTCCTGCTTTGTATTTTGGTGTGCCTGTGCAGAAGAAAGCAAAAGGATGCTAAAGGTAAGGCTGAGCCTGGGCTGTGGGGCTGTGGGAGCTGGGGAGCATCTTCTGTATGGGCTCCTTGGGTAAAAGAAGCTGTGGGAAACCCCGACCATGCAGGTGCATTAAAAATAACAGCACTCAATGTTGGGGTTTTTTGGGTTGTTTTTGTTTTTGTTTTTTTGTTTTTGTTTTTTGTTTTTTTAGGATCTCCTGAAAGCAAGCATGCAGCAGAGATGAATCAGCTCAGCACGGTAAGGCAGTAAAAGCTTTTCGTGTGCCATGTCCTCCCCTCCAACAAAAAGCACTGGCAAGTGAATGCTAACTGAAAGGGCTTCGGGGCTTCAGAAACCTCTGTGACAAGCCAGGCTCTCCTGGACAGTGGGAAATAACTTATGCCAGTCCCTGGGCACTGCAGAATAGAGAGCCAAAGGCTCTGCTCACTGCTGTCTTCCTCTACAGCCTCCCCCAGCGCCTCAGACTGAGGACCTGACGTATGCAAAGCTGATCTTTGAAAGGACAGGGGCAATACCTGCAGCCTCAGAAGTGGTGTACACAGAAATAAAACCCCTGCAAAAGAAGTAGAGAGCTGAGGATGGCCATGCTGCTCTGCAAAGGGAAGGTCTGTCAGCAGGAAGAGTGAGAAAGGAGAGACAAGCAGCTGCTGATATGGCTGCCATAGCTTGAAAACCCGGCATTAGCTCTTATCAGGTGCACTGGGTGATGGATATGCTGGTAGAGCCCTGGAGCAGTGTTCTTCATTTCCTCGCTGTGTCCACGTCCAGCATCTGCTGCGATGGATTTGGCTCTGCTCTGATTCACACACCTGAAAAATGACAAGCAAAGATACAAAGGCATCATTTGCTGTGGAGAGATCCAGGATGGATACAGCCAAAGCCCACCAGTGACCGGCCACCAGCCTGATGGAACCCCATTCACTCTCTGAGCCTGGCAAGTCAGCCAGTTGCTCACCTATAACGTTATATTTCTTGCTAGCTCTATGCTGGATGTTTTGTCTGGAAGGAAGCAGTGTCAAAAGCTTTACTGAAACCCAAAAAGTGAATGCTGACTGGCTTCACTTGGTCAACCAGATAGGTGGCCTTGTTGTATAAGGATATCAAGTTAATTCAACAGGACCTACGTAATGTGTGTGTGTGTGTGTGTGTTCATCTTCTCTCTCTCTCTCTCTCTCTCTCTCTAAAATATATTTTCTCTCTTCCTTTTTTCTTAGTCAACAGTTTGTATCTTAATTCACAATTTCTACTTTGTTTGCTGTGGTTTTTTTCACCCCTGGGTGCTGGATGAAGGTTGTCACTTTGCTGTGCTGTGTGGCCTTGGCTTACAACACGATGAAATTGCTGGCTGGGATAGCAATCGGGCGTTTGTGCTCTGCACTGCAGCCATCCTTGTGCTTTGGGAGCCAAACTGTGGAGTAAGCAAATGCTTTGTTTATCTCCTTGGGAGGCAATGGGAGATGCTTTCTGTTGTTTCCTCGGCCTCTCTTTCACTTTTCCTCCTTCTCTAAACCAGTTACAATAGCTCTCAGGAATGTTGATTATCCTTGGAAGATCTGCTATGTTACCCAGGGAAGGGGACCACCATGGAGAAAGGTATCCAGCACTGAGGGAATTGGTGCTGGAGGTGGTGTTATCCCAAATCCAGGTGGGGTGAGGTTCCCTGTGAGCTGTGTGACTGAGATCCGCACAGGCTACACCAGCATTGGTGGTGGTGGCTGGCAATTGGTGCTGGTGTGTGTCTGCCCCGGCAGCAGGGCTAGGAGGAGGTTCCTTCTGAGCACTGGGAAATGCTTCCCAGCTGTGTGAGGGAAGGGCAGCAGATCTGCCTCCTTGGACAAGTGCTACAGCTTGTGTTGGAGTGCCACAAAGGGGAGCGTATAAACAGGAGGGGGCTGTTTAGGAGGGTGGATGGTGATAGGACAAGGGGGAATGGTTTTAAAGTGAGACAGGGCAGGTTTAGGTTGGATGTTAGGAGGAAGTTTTTCACCCAGAGGGTGGTGAGGCACTGTAACAGGTTGTCCAAGGAGGCTGTGGATGCCCCATCCCTGCAGGCATTCGAGGCCAGGCTGGATGTGGCTCTGGGCAGCCTGGGCTGCTGGTTGGTGACCTGCACACAGCAGGGGGTTGAACCAGATGATCACTGTGGTCCTTTGCAACCCAGGCCGTTCTATGATTCTATGAAAATGGGGCAAGGAGGGAAAACGAAGCGCCGGTGCGTCTCCTCCAGGCCACCACGGAGAGCAGAGCTGGCAGCCACACGTGGCCCTTAAGAACAACAGGCTCTGCCCTCACTTACAGCTGCCCGTCAGGCCGCCGCTCTGCCCTCCAATTGGCTGTCGGCGCCGCCCGTCTGCAGAAGGCCCGCCTCTCTTCCTTGATGCGCCTCTTGATTGGCCACACTTCCCCCAGATTCGGAAGCCGCCTAGGGCGCCGCCATTTTCTGTGGCCGCCCCTCGCCCCTTGGGCGGCCTCGGGCACGCGCGGTCCATACAGCGGCGCGGCCTTCTGCATCCGCGCCTGCGCGGGCCCGGCCGCACCGGGAGCGAGCGGCCGCCGCCGCGGGAGCGCGCCCGGCCCGGAGATGCGCGGGGCGGAGGTGGAGCGGGAGGGGTCCTCCGCGCCCCCGCGGCGGGTAAGGGCAGCTCGGGGGGGGGGGGGGGATCGGCGGGGCGCTGTCGTTGCTGGCGGTGCGGTGCCTCCGAAGGTCCTTTCGGTGGGCGCCGAGGAGAAAGGCGTCAATAGAAACCAGCGAGCGCCGCGCGGAACGAACGCGTCTCGGTGCGAGCTGTCGCGGCGCTGACCGCCTCGCTTTGCGTCCCGTAGGGGCCGAGGATGAAGCGGAACGCGGAGCAGCGCGGCGTTCCCTCGCAGGCCCGCGCGGAGCCCCGTCCCTGAGCCCCGCAGGATGAAGCTGCCCGGCGTGGGTGTGTTCGGGGCCGGCAGCACCGCCCGCCTCCTCGTCCCCCTGCTGCGAGCCGAAGGCTTCTCCGTCGAGGCTGTGTGGGGAACGACGGAAGAAGAAGCCAGGCAGCTGGCGCAGGAAATGAGCGTCTCCTTCTACACCAGCCGCACCGACGACGTCCTGCTGCACCAGGACGTGGACCTGGTTTGCATCAGCATCCCCCCGCCGCTCACCCGGCAGATTGCTGTCAAGGCTTTAGGTACCTTTTCGCCTTTAGGCTTGGACCAAAAAATCTGTTGGTTTTATTTTTTGTAATTAAGGTAATTTTACGTTGGGTGATTTCTCGAAGCCTGCAGTGTGCAGAGAGGCATTAAGTTTGGGGGTTTTGATGCTGTTGGATTTGCTTCTTTTCAAAGCTGCTCTTTGAGTCAGACCATAGAGTGTCACACCACAGAACGGCCTGGGTTGCAAAGCACCACAGTGATCATCTGGTTCCAACCCCCTGCTGTGTGCAGGGTCACCAACCAGCAGCCCAGGCTGCCCAGAGCCACATCCAGCCTGGCCTTGAATGCCTGCAGGGATGGGGCATCCACAGCCTCCTTGGGCAACCTGTTCCAGTGCCTCACCACCCTCTGGATGAAAAACTTCCTCCTAACATCCAACCTAAAGCTGCCCCATCTCAGTTTAAAACCATTCCCCCTTCTCCTCTCACTACCCACCCAATCTGTGGATGAAGTAGGAAAGGGTGATTTGCTCTTCACTTCGCACATCTTGAGCCAGTTTTGTTTAGCTTGCTGTGATTCAGTGCACTGGGGGAACACAGAATGAGGATGGGCAGATGGCAAGTGTGTTTTCTCTGAGTGTTCAGATCAACACAGTGATGTTTGTCATCGGGAAAGTCTTGGCTGTGAATGATTGATGATAATAGGTTGGTGTTTTAGTGGCTTCCAGGCTGTGCTGTTTGCTTAAGTTAATTACTGACAGACATTTGTACACAAGCCTGGGTACAGCCCTGGCGTGGTAGGGGTAAAGGAGTAAGCCTGAACTGAGTTGGTGAACCAGATCAAAGCCCAGAACGTAATTCAAATGAAGATGAGTGTAATCCTATGGTTTATCTCCATAACAGGCAAAGCAAGAAGCTCTTCTAAAATTTGTGTTTCTTTTGATCTCAGAGGAACTAAAATGCCAGCTTTGTGGTGGATGGCCCGCAGCTGAAATGCACGCACCTCAGTGTGAGGTGAGCCTGGGGCTGAGTTCAGGCTGAGGGGACGTGGTGTGTGATGTGTGCTGCAAGGCTTAGCAGGCAGAGCATCAGAAGCCATCTCTCCAGGGTGGGTAATGCTTCACATAGGGAGCCCAATCTGCAGCCCAGCCTCGTGGTGCCTCCTGGATTGGCTGCAGAGGAACTTTCCACTGATCTCTCTTGATTTACATTGCTTACTTTCCAGAGGAGATTATTTGGCTCTCTGGTTGCGTGGAGTCCCTGCAGATTATAGCATGGATATGTTAATTGTGGAGGAAGGAGTCAGAAAGGGCTCTTATCATTGCTCTGTCCTGGGACAAACACACGTTTCCTGTTCTTGAAACAGGGTAAACAAGCGTGCTGTGCTCTTTGCATGTTGTGCTTCCCATCTCTGTGATCGGTAGCACAGAAGCCTTTCCAAACCACATGCAAACAAGACGTGACACGAAGGAATGCGTTTTGGAATGAGCTTCCATTTGTTGAGAGGCTGCTAACCAACAGCTGCTTGTTTGTGAAGGCTCCTTGGATGCTCCCAGTGTCGTACAGTGGACGCAGCAATGCTCTGCTGCTTCAGCCAGTGGTTTAGTTGGGCATTGGGTGCAGCCTTGGGTGCATTACTAAGGGGAATCAAGAGCTGGGGCTTCCATCCCATGGCATGGATGTATTTACAGAAGGTAGATGGCTTTAGTGGTTGGAGTCAGTGTTACAACTTGTGCTAAGAGAGACAAAGCTGAGGAGTGGGTTTCATTAGACCAAGCTGACTCTGGATAAGGACAAACATAAGAAAGGTCTTGGGGAGTAAGACTGACTCTTCTGGTGTCCTAGGAGGGTTTCTATGGTCTGCACTGAGAAGTTTGCTCTGAGCTGTGTGTGGAGAAGATGCTGAGGGCTGCCATGACGGCTGCATGGGGCACCTTGTGTGTGCCTCCGTCTCCCCACCCCTTCCCAGTGTGCCTGTTGGATGATACCAGGTGTTCTTCTTCTTCTAAAACCAAAACACAGCATCATACCAGACACTTTAAGGAAAAATCACAGCATGGCTTAGGCTGGAGGGGACTGTAAAGGCCAGCCAGTCTGTGGCAGAGTTGCCAGCCACCAGCTCAGGCTGCCCCAGGCCTACCTGGCCTTGAATGTCTCCAGGGATGGGATCCCACAGCTCACTGGGCAGCCTGTTCCAGTGCCTCACCACCTCCTGAGTTAAAACTTCTTTCCTGACATCTAACCTTAAACTCCCTTCTGTTACAGTTTTGTATTCTGTGCACAGGCCACCAAGTACCTTCAGTTTCTATCAATCTGTTAATAAATTCATAGCGATGGTAAAATACAAAATGAAGCCTCCGCTCGTTTCGAGTGCATTTATCTCCATGATGATATTTTTTTTTCCTCTTGCTGCACAGCCATTCCAATGGTTTTATAGCTGCAGCACTTCAGTGGCATAAAGACCTGTCGGAGTTCATCTGCCGTGATGTAAAACTCCTCTCTTTATTTGGAGCTCTGTGGGTGTTTGTCAGCTCTGAGCATTTTGGAAGCGCTTGGAGTCTTGCCGCAATTAGCGTTCCTATTTTAGTTCCCAGATCTTTGCTTCTGAAAGCCTAAAAACTGCAGCTTCCTGGCAACCTTGGGGGCTCGTCAGCATTTCTTGCCGTTTTTTGGTGTTTGTGTTGCAGGAATAGGGAAGAACGTGATCTGTGAGAAAGCTGCTACCTCCGTGGACGCCTTCAGGATGGTCACAGCCGCCAGGTATTACCCCAAGCTGATGAGCATCGTCGGCAACGTCCTCCGTTTCTTGCCTGCCTTTGTGAAGATGAAGCAGCTGATAGAAGAGCGCTACGTGGGCAACGTGCTGATCTGCGACGTGCGGGTTTACGGGGGCAGCCTGCTCAGCCACAAGTACAGCTGGATCTGCGACGAGCTGATGGGGGGGGGCGGCCTGCACACCATGGGCACGTACATCATCGACCTGCTGAGCCACCTCGTCGGCAGGAGGGCGCAGAAGGTCCACGGCCTGCTCAAGACTTTTGTGAAGCAGAACACGGCCATCAGCGGGATCCGCCACGTCACCGGCGATGACTTCTGCTTCTTCCAGATGCTGATGAGCGAGGGCGTCTGTTGCACCGTGACTCTCAACTTCAACATGCCCGGATCGTTCGTTCACGAGGTGATGGTGGTGGGGTCCAGCGGGCGCCTCGTAGCGCGCGGCACGGACTTGTATGGGCAGAAGAACACAGCGCTGCAAGAAGAACTGCTGTTCACTGACTCTCTGACTGTCAACAAAGGCCTTTTGGACAAGGGCTTGAAAGACATCCCGCTGCTCTACCTGAAGGGAACGGTGTACATGGTGCAAGCGCTGCGGCAGTCTTTCCAAGAGCAGGAAGATCGCCGGACGTGGGATCACCAGCCCGTCTCTATGGCAGCATCTTTTGAAGATGGCTTGTACATGCAGAGCGTGGTGGAGGCCATTAAGAAATCCAGCAGGTCGGGGGAGTGGGAGGCTGTGGAGGTCATGGTGGAGGAACCAGACGCCAACCAAAACCTGTGTGAGGCGCTGCAAAGGAACAACGTGTGAGCGTTGCTGCTTTGGGAAGATAGGACGGTGAATGCTTCCAGCTGCAGCTGTACAAATCCTCTCTGGTTTTTAAGATTCCTATTTAATAATTTGAGTTTCTTGTTGTTTTTTTAAGCGTGTAAAATAATGTCCTGTTCTGATGGAAACAGTTCCGGTTTAAGACGTTCCGTTTTCACAAGTGTTTAATTCTTGTCTTGGAGACTTGGGAAAACTTGAATTGCCCTTTGCACTCGCAGTAGTGAAGTGAAGCATGGGATCTGTGCCACTGCATGGCTGGAGAGGGGACACGGCCCCTCTTGTTTTGTCAGTCCTAAAGTGAGGGTGAGAAGAGCAGGGTCTGGGAGCATCTGTTGCTCAGACACCTTTGCTTTCTCTCCTGCAATCGGATTTAGTTTTACTCCTCAGTAACACTTTATTAAAGAGTTTAGGGATGTAACACATCTCTGAACTGCCATAGGACAAAGACCAGAAGGAATACAGTAAAGTTTGTAGAATAAGAATTGGCCGTTGGCTTTCTGCATACCGCAAATGTCTTTCAAATTAATTGAAACCAGTGTGTTGTTTAAAGGATGCTGTGAGATCCCAGCTGATGGTGCTGGGGAAGGCTGTGATGCTTTGTGCTTTCCTCCCATATCTGCAGACATTATTCCTTCGACTCGTGACACTGACTGCATCCAGCAGCCTTTCTGCATGAGCTCCACGTCCACCGGTTGTGTTTACAGCCTGGCAGCAGCAGAGCTGTGACTGCAGGGCCACCTCCTCACTTCTGTGGCTTCCTGAACTCCTCCCAGGCTCGCAGATGAGGCTCAGGATGTCGTTGCCAATGAAGCTGTAAAACCTTAACCTTCCACGTATCTGATGGTGGAGGTCAGGAGGTCTTGCCTACCTCTTGCAGCTCTCCTATGTGCTGGCTGGGAAGCTGTCACACTACACATGCTGATAGCTGAGGAGTCTGCCCTGAACCTCAGACGCTGGATATCAGCCCTCTGGTGCTGCCTGCCCTCCTGCAGCTCGTGGCTGTTGGCAGCTGGTGGGTGGCAGTCTGTTCATTTGGAGAAGAGTTTCTCTCTGAGGCAGGTATGTGATAGGGACAGTACAATTGTATGACATGTACTTTGTGTACTTGAAAGCTTTTTTTAATGTATTTCCCACTCAGATGGTAACCCTGTGTATTTATGTACGTTAACACGCAAACCACTGTTTCATAAGCTGGTCCTTCCTGACAAGTGTCTGACTTGTTTTCTACAGAAATAAACGAAAAAATAGATTGTTTGTTCAGGGTGTTCTTCATGTAGCTGGGTGCTTGCGTGTGATTTGGCTGAGCTGAAGCCTCCATGACAGAGCTTCCAGCTGGGGCTGATCACTTGGTGTGACAAAGTAGGAGATGGATCTTCTGACAGGACTCGCTTTCCCCATTGGTGAGAAAAGGATGGCAGCTCCCTTTGCTTGGACAGCACGGAGCTGTGCCCACCTCTTTGCTTTTTCTCTCATTCTAAAGCTGTTCTGGAGTCACTGGCTCTAGAGACACCCTGTCTATCGTGGGCCTCCCACACTGACTGTTGTGATGAATGAGATCTTTTTCTGCCTGTCTGGTTGTAGAAATTGCTGGAAGGTGCAAGCTGAGGAGCAGAATCTTCATGGGTTTGCTGGGTTCTTTGCTCAGTTTCTAAATGAGGCATTTACCTTCAGGTATTTATTTCCTTTCAAAATAGTTTCAAACTGACAGAAAGAAATGTACTGACGTGCTTTTCTAAAGGGTGGGAACTCAGCTGGTCCTTGGCTCTGAGCACTCATCAGCTGTGGGCTGAAGGAAGAAAGCAGATGGGTGTAAATTACACACTGTTCCCAGCAGGTGCACCAGTGGAAGTTCTGCATCTTCCTCCAATGCTTTCCCGGTAGAGGATTGCTGTTCCTGCTCTAGCTCTGAGCATCTCCTGTCTGTTTTGTCTATGTGCTATGTAAAGCAGGTGAGAAAATGTCTCCTGAGCTCACCTGGAAGAGTGGCTGCCTTCATTCACTCTGACTCAATCTGACTTTGTTCCTGCCTGGTTCTGGATGTTTTGAAGCTGTTCTCCCTGAACTGGGAAACCTCCTTTGTGCCTCCCTCACAGACCTGCAGTGGGCAGGCTGGGCCTCTGGGAAAACCCAGAGTGACAGAAGGGCAAAGCCTCCATCTCTGGGGCGCTGAACTACGGAGTCCTGCACATCTCTGGTCCCTCCCTGTTGCCATGACCTGCTGGCAAGCTATTGCCCCCCTGAGGTGGCCTGGTTGGCACAGCGTGCCCAGTGCCTGGCCTCGCATCTTCTCAGAGAGGCTCCCAACCATCCAGCCTGCTCACTGAACCTTGGTGGAGCTCTCTCTGCAGCTCTGGAGCAGCTGCCCTACCTGCTGGTGCTGAGCCTCCTCTTCTGCTGGGCGCATCAGCTCCGTGCTGAGGTTGATGTACTGATACAAGGGGCGCAGCCGCGGCAGCCGCCCTGGAGGGGAATCCCAGAGTGGCTTAGTTCGGAAGGGACCTTAAAGACCATTGAGATCCAACCTCCTGCCCTGAGAAAAGGGCAGAATTGACAAACCCCGTGTGCCAAAGCTTCAGTCCCAGCAGTAGTCCTGAGAGGAGAGGGAAGGGCATTACCCCAACCAGCACCGGAGCCAGGAAGGTGGACATCTGCAGTAGGTGCCCCTTAGCTGGGGATCTGCAGCCTCAGCCCGGTGACACGAGAGCAGCTGAGGGAGGACAGGTCTGCCCAAGCATCACAGTGCCCGGCTGAGCATCCAGCCGTGCGCAGCCCCCACCATCAGCCCAGCCGCGGGCACGCTGCCATCTCTGGGAGCAGCACGAGGGCCGTTCCCCTATGGATGCTCACCCAGCGCATCCCGAGGCGGGACCTTTTTGCGCGGCTGCGTGTCGCTTGTGCTTTTCCTCTTCTTGCTCTTTCCCTGCAGCTCGGCAGCGGGGCCGGCATCGCCCTCGGCGGCGGGATGCTGCAAATCGGGCTGCGGCAACGCGCGCAGGTGGGTCCTGCGGGACAGGAACGGGTTGGGGCAGGGCCGTGCGGCTGAACCGACGCACAGCGATCCCTGCGGCACCGAGCCGGCTCCCGAAGGAGACTCGCCGGCTTACTTTGCGTCCTGCGCGGGGACGGACATGGAGAAGCACCGGGCTTCGGCAGCGGTTGGGAGGAGGCTGCGGGAGGGCCGTTACCGGGGGAACGCATCAACAGCGCGGCCTTAAGTGCGGCCGTCCCACAGCGAGAGGGAGAGCAGAGCGGGGCCGCGCCGAGCCCGGCCGCCCATCATCTGCCCACACCTCTCCCCGGGCGGGGCTCGGCCCGGCCCTCCTCTCCCCCGGCGGAAGCGGCGGTTGCCCGGAGCGCGGCGGCTCCGCGGGTGCGTGCGGTGGGGCCGGAACCCGGCAGGCCGTCCCCGTTCTTCCCCATCCCAGCCCGTCCTGTCGCACCCCATCCCCCCGCCGTGCTTCTGACCCGATGTTTCCGCCCGCGACGGGAGGGAGCGAGCGAGCGAACGGCCCGATTGCCACGAGCCCTTTGCTCGGCCCCGGGTGACTCGCTCTGCTTATCGCAGCTTATCCAGAGATGTATTTTTTTTTTCCTATGCTTTTTACAGAATCGGGCTCGTAGCAGCACAAAGCCGAACAACAAAGCTCCAGCTCCGCATGAGGCTGCAGCTCCCCGGCCGGGCGCGCAGCTCCGGTGGGCGGCACCGAGCTCTGCTGGAAGAGGTACGGACGGGAGGTGTGTCCTGCAGCTCCGAGCATCTCTGCTTCCCTGCCCCCCTCTGCAGCCCGGCCCTGCGCTGAGCAGGAGCTGCACACGTACATCTGTTTGCTTGAGCTGCGAGGCCGTGGCCTCTTGCTGCTGGCAACAGATGCTTTTGATGCTTAGGTTTCTAACGCAGTGCTGGAGATGCTTTCCTAGGTGCATATTAAGTGCCAGCTGGAAGGGCTGGCCCTGCTCCTCCTGTAGGCACATTCTCCTGTTGCTCCCCTTGTGCTTGCCCAGTGCCTTTCTGGTCTCTGCAGGAGTTCTGTCTGGGTGGGATGCAGTCTGCTCATCCCTGGAGCCCCCAGGTTCTCAAAGAGCCCCATCCTCCAGCCCTGCTGTCCCACTGTGCAGGAGCAGAGCAGCTGCCTGGAAAACCTGCTCGTGGGAGCTGAGGGTTTGGCTGCTTCATCCTGAGGCCAGATGACGATGATGATGATGATGATGCAGGTGCTGGGACTGCATCCTGCATGTTTTGCTGTGAGCACCCAGATAGGCCGAGTGCTGTTGTAACAAGGCTGTGTAATCTTGCGAGATCCAAACCCAGAGGCAATGTGACTTGCAAATCAGGGTGTGGGTGTCATCTGCAAATTCCCTGCAGCAGGGCAGGGTGCTGCTGGGACGTGAGATGGGCCCTGTGTTCAGGTACAGAAGGAGTCTTCCATCCCCCAGCTCCCATCAGCTTGCCTTTCCTCCTTCAGTCCCCCACGCTAATTGCCTGCTCTGTTACAGGTCCTCCTTTCACTCTGTCATTTTGCACCCAAATTACTGGCTTTGGAGGAGAGTTCAGATCGAGATCAGATGTGAGTTTCAAGGCCAGTAACTATCCTGGAGTAATCTCTTGGTGATGCTTTTTTATTTTTTTTTAGGATAAGAGGGCCCATGCTGGCTTAGCTCTATCCATTTTAAAGGAGATTAAATAATAAGAGAGCAGTGCTCTTTTACTGCAGCCTGAGAATCTGAGTCTGAAGCTTTTCAGAAATAGCTTTTGCAGGGTGGCTGGGTACAAACAAGCCTCTGGACATGCCTGCCGGTGTGCAGTGCTCAGCACTGCTTACATTGCCTCTGCCGTTGTGTCTGGGAGATGAATAATAGCTTTTTGCTAATGGGTCTCATGTCAACAAGGGTAATTTAACAGAGAAGACAGCAGTGCATTAGTTGCTATGAGTCAGGCTCACTCAGCCTTGTGCTGATTGTTTATTGGTTTATAAATTAAATGGAAGATGCTGTGTCCCGTCAGTGCTGGCATTCTGAGGGTCCTAAAAGGGGCTCTTCCCGTAGGGCTGTCTCTGAAGTGTTGGAATTGCAGACCCAGGAGTCGGATTTTCTGTGCTGAAGGTGCAGGTATCACAAAATGCAGACACTTCAGGATCAATGCTGGTTAGTCCTGCAGTAGGGACGGTGCTGCTGGCTCCTTTGCCTCACCTATGTGAAAGCACAGCATGGTTGGGTTGGAAAGGACCTCACCGCCCCCAAGCCCTGCTGTAGGCTGGCTGCCCCCCAGCTCAGGCTGCCCAGTGCCCATCCATGGCCTGGGGCACCTCCAGGGATGGGCGCCCACAGCTCTTGGGCAGCCATGGGGTCCATTGGGGTTGTTTCCTACTTGCAGGTTGTCCCTGCAGCTGGGTGTGAGCTCTGCAATAGGAAGGTCAGCCATTCACATACACATTAGCTGCAGCTCTGCAGTGGCTCAGCGAGCTGTGTTTAGTTCAGTTCTCACTGGTGGTTGGTTTCCATTGCAGAGACAGAGACAGCAGAATGTGTGAAGGGCCATCCAAGATTTCTGGACCCATTCCTCCAGACCCTACGCTCTTCCCAAACTATTACAGACGCCCTTTCTCAGGTGAGTCCTCAGGGTGCTGATGGTGATCCAGAAGGTTAAAAGAAGGCAAAACGTGAGGTAGATGTGGAGGGGGACCTTCAGCATGATTTGCAGACTGTGCTTGAGGGAAACAGCGAGGTGAGATCGCGCTAAGCTGCTTTTTCTTTCTTTCTCTGTAGCTCGAGGGAGGCTGGAAGGCAATGCTCAGCAGTTGGATTTTACCTCTCGCCCCACGGACTCAGCTCCCAGCTCACCCCGTGCTTTGAGAGGTGCCCACCAGCCCCAGCCAGCGCCTCGCATCCGCCCCAGCGGAAGGGACTTTTTGGAGAAGGGGCAGAAGGGGACGCTCGGCCTCCTGCTGCAGCTCGATGGGCTCTCTCTCGGTGGGGGTCTGCCAGCAAAGAGTAAGCACAGC
The DNA here is from genome assembly GCF_019238085.1 of Lagopus leucura. Classification (NCBI taxonomy): domain Eukaryota; kingdom Metazoa; phylum Chordata; class Aves; order Galliformes; family Phasianidae; genus Lagopus; species Lagopus leucura. The sequence goes on from NW_024962271.1 coordinate 14,857,507, forward strand.
TGTGCTGAGGTCCAGAAGGGAGGTGAAGCTGAGTGCTGCCTGTCGCCTATTGGCTTTATATCCCAGCATTGCCCCAAGCTGGTGCCTGCATGGCGGTTGCCACAAACGCTGTGCCAAAACGGGAGGGGAACCAGCTGAGGTCTTCCAGAACAGGGTCAGCCCACCCAATGTGGGGGGAAATGCACAGATTGTGTGGTCTGCGGGAGGGGGGAGGACTTGCTGTTTCCACTTTGGAGATGGAGCTGTCAGCTCTGGTGTTGTGATCCAGGAGCCTACGTTTGCTGGCAGTGTTTGAGGGCTGAAAGCTGTGTCTCCCCTTGCTGTGCAGGGAAAGAGTCCAAGGACCATGAGAAGGAAAACGTGAGGCGAATAAAGGAGATTCAGAAGAAATGCAAAGAGAGGGAGCGGGCCCAGGAGCGCAGCCAGCCCAAACCTGTGAAAGCTCTGTGGAAATCCCAGAAATACGAAAACGTGGAGTCAAAGGTGAAGGCCAGACTGCAGGTGGGTACCCAGGGGGCTCTTCGACTCTCCTGGCAGCTCAGAAGAAGAAAATCTCACACCTTCTGCCTGCTGCCTCCTGCCTGACACTTCTGTCGTAGGAATCTGAGGGCAATTCTTGGCATGGTGCAGAGCAGCCCTCAGAAAATCCCTGTCCTGAGGTGCATCCAGCTGGCTTCTCAGCTTTCTATGTCTGGGGTTCATGCCAAAAGGCGGTGGTATTCTGCCCCACAGATCACTGTCCTCACCCTTTCTGCATGGCACTGAGGCAGAGAAGGAGAGATCGGCCTTCAGGCTGCTGCAGGCTTTGTGCCAGCTCTCAGGACCCTGTGACACACAGTGGGTTTTACCAACTGTGTACTGAGCTGAAACACGGATGGTTTCTGTTCCGAGTGGTGTCTGGTTTCCAGCAGCTTCTTTCTTTTCCTTCTTCTGGATATTTTTTTCTTTCCTGGTGTTTTAAGTAATGTCTCTGTTGGGGGCTTTCCAAAATGCAGCTAAGTGGTTACAGTGAGGAATGCACTGAAGAAGCTGGGTGACGTCTTGAGCATCACCATTTAAGCAACACCCTCCTTGCTGCTTCATAGCTGAGCTGAAGCTTCAGATTCCTCCTCATCTCTGCATCACTTCCCTCCATTCTATGGCCCCTGAGCCAACGAGGTGGTGCTACAAAGGTTGGCAGGGTGATTTCTGAGCAGTTCCAGAGGCCTTGTCCCTCCTTTCTGATGCACCAGAAAGCACCACCAACTTGCTTGCTGGTATCTGTGACCTTCCACGCGCAGAAGCAAGCCCACCTGTGCCTTAGGAATGAATACAAGCCTACACTCTTGTTTGACAAATCATCAGGATCAGAGGATGATTGAGATCATCTTTTGTTTTGTGGAAAGGGGGTGTTCTCTCTGCACGGTTTCTGCGTGGTGTGTTTCTGTGCTCTTTGGATTCAGAGGCCCCGGAGCTGACTCACGTTGCTTTAACCATTGCTGAGGCTCTCCTAGAGATGATGTGTTCCCTTCAAAGCATCTCCATCTTCTGTGGAGCTCCTGCTCACGGGTGGAGTTGGTTCTGTTAGTCTTGAAAGTCTGGCATGGAGTTTTTCTCCTTTGTCTTCTATGGTGTAAATTGCAGCTGCTTCCTTGCCAGCAGCAGCCAGCATCACCTTGCTCTGCAGCTGACTGCTGAAGATGCTTCCCACCCCTGGTGGGTGTCTCTGCAGGGTTATCTGATGGCGCTCTGCTTCTGTGCCTGCAGTGTTATTCAGTAAGAAGGGACTCCCTCGTCAGTGCTTCGCACACTTGTGGTCTGTATGGATGTTCCTGCAGATCTTTTTTTCTTCCTCTTAGTGCTTCTTCACCAAATTCAGTTGCCAGCTGTGGGTTTGTTGCCGTCAGCACTCTGGTTTGGTCTTTGCTGCCTGTGGTTTGTGTGCAGAACTTCAGCCACATCACAGCAGAGGAGCACGTTGTTGTCTGCTGTAAACCTGCGGTTGAGCTCGTGGTTGACCCCCAGACGATGTTGGTGAGTTTCTCTTTGCCCCATCACTCCCCCCACTGAGCCGTTTTTCTGTTTTATGTTTCCACCTTTCCCAGGAGAGCTCTCCACCTCCAAACCCAGAGGCTGTGAATTTCCTGCGGGCGTACTCTCGCTGCGGCCCTGGGATCAGGCCAGGCAGACCTCTGTCCCCAAGACCTGCCAGCATGAAGGCAGGAACAGGCACTGAGGCTCTGCAGACGCCGGCTGCTGAAACCAAGGTGAGTGGCACACTGCCTGCATGCTCCCAGGGGTTTCTGTCACCCTGCCCCCCATTGCTCTTGCTTTGCATGCTTTGTGGGCTCAGCTTGACAAGGCAGGCCGTAGGTTTTCGTGGCCGTTGGTGCCTGCTGTCTCAAGCTGTTGCTGTAGGTGCTGTCTGCCTATGGCTCCTGATGGTCTGCCCTTTCTTTGTGCACCTGCTCAGCATCTCACACATGTAGCCGCTCACTCTGTCCCTTAGGAGGACAAGAGCAGCTGCCTGTGTGTGCCACCCCAGCACTCACTGCCTCCCGTTCTCTACTTTCAGTTGCAGGTGGAGGGCAACAGCATTGACTTCATCAAGCACAATGCTCGCAATGCCAAGCGGGCCCCGCTGCGGCGCTCCCAGTCCCTGCAGGCCCTGGCTGAGCTGCTGGGACAGAAGCAGCGGGAGCAGGAGGAGTACAACGCCAAGCAGAAGGGCCACATCCCCCAGTAGTACGTGTGCCACAGGGGCCAGGGCGCCGTGTGCCAGCAGAGCAATTGACTGTGGCCTGGAGAATAACTGCAAAGCTTGCCGGTTTCTTGGCTTAACAAGAATCCCATGGCTGTCGCAACTGGGCTGGTAAAGAGTTTTGTCTCCTCCTCCCTTGCTTGCTGCAGTACAGTGATGCTATGTGCTCGGTGCCTTTGAGCACGCACAAAGTGTGGTGGCCACTCCGTGCACGTGGGCTAAATCCAAGTGCTTCTCAACGCAGCAAGGGCGTATGGAGCAGGGGGGTGGGGGTGCTGCCAGCCTGGGGCTCTGTGGTCTTCAGGCAGTGACATGGAGACCAGCAGGGCTCCATTCCTGGGCAGCCTTCCTGCCAGGTGTGTGACACCAGCTTTTGTCTGCCTTGCAGCCTGCTGGAGAGGAAGGAGCAGTGGCGCAGGCAGATGGAGGAGCAGCTGCGAAGCCGGCCGGATCCTGACACGCCGCCTGGCCACACCATGATGCCTGAGGGCCAGAGGCTGGAGATGCTCGGCAGCCTGAAGCAGAGTAAGAGGAAAAGAAAGGAGCATTCCAGCTCAAAAATAGCCAGTTCAGGAGCACGGGCTTGCTTCCTGATTTCCTGCCTCATGGAGAGATGCTGGGGTGTTCCAGTAATCCCTGCACTAGAGCTGCGTGTGCAGAAAGAGCAATCCTATGGCATGGTGGGACCTGGAGGTTACAGGGCTGGCTTCCTGGAACAGGCTTGGCCCAGGGGACCTGACGTTAGGGTTACTATTGTACTTAAAATGAATATTTTTAGTGGGAAGAGATCTTTGGGGGTCTCTAGTCCAACCCTTGCTCAAAGTAGGAGCACCTTAGAGCTGGAGCTTTGGTCCTCCTCCAGCTGCGGTTTCAATCCAAGGATGGGTATTCTCTCCAGGTCCCTGCTCCCACGCTGCTACCATTTTAACAGCTGAACAGTGAGGTTGTAGTGTGAGGGGAAAAAAAAAAAGGGAATTTATCTTCCACTCACACAGCCTTTTGTCTTTTCCAGGCCAGGAGCAGCTGATAAAGGACCTGGTGATGCTGCCGATGCGTGCAGACACCCTCAGCATTCAGAAGAGGCGAGTAGAGCTCGAGAGGAAGCTCTCCCAGATTGAAGAGGCACTCAAAATTTTCTCCAGGCCCAAAGTCTTCATCAAGCTGGACTCCTGAGCCCATGGGGCTGCAAGCAGTGTGCTGCTCTGCGTGAGCATCCCAGGGAAGGGAAGGAGAGGAAGACAATCGAGGACCCTGCACCCGTAGTGCTGTCAGTACTGTGTCCAACACGCAGTTGGCACCTCTTGCTCTTGCTCCCAGGGCACATCCAGGGAAATGGGAGGGAGAGGAGCTAATTGACTCTGCTGTGCAGTGTGGAGAACAGTTGTCCCCGTGCTGGTTGACTTCTCACAGAGATCAGCTGTCTGCTTGGAATTGATGGCACAGATCTTGTGGTTTCTTATTTTTCCATTTCTAGAAACTGGCAGGAGGTCCCCCGTGCTGCTGCTCTGCTGTTGGTTGTCCTTCTCTTTCTCCCAGGGCACTGCAGGCTTCGCTGCACACAGGGCCTTTGCTCTGGGCTCTGTGCTGACCCATCCCAAGCACGCAGCCGGTGCCTTTGTCCCCTCTGTCCTGCTGCATGCGCTCGGTAGCTCAAGGACAGCAAAAAGGCACAGAGCTCCAGTGCTTCCTGCTAAGAGAAGGGCTGGGGTGGAAGCAGGGGAAGCTGGTGAGGTGTCTGGAGCTGTTGTTGTCTGTGGGGTGGGATGCACTTCAATAAAGTTGTAGTTTTCCTCCGTTGGTGTGTCTTGGTGGACTCAGCAGGGCCTCAGGAGTGGTGGTGGGCAGCAGAAAGCAGCAGTGCTGATGTGATGCTGCCAGGAGGAGAGGTGAGAGACCCTCACAGGGGGTGGCCTGAAGTGGCCAGAGGACAGGGCAGGTGCCATTGTGCAGGTGAGCTCTGCCTGCATACCATCGAATACCCCATAGGAGTTTCAGCAGCTCTGAAAAGCTCTTTCCTTTGTGGAGCAAAGGAAGATTCAGCCCAAAGGACATCACTGGAGGGTTCTGGTCCATCTGCTGCCCAGAGCAGGGCCAGATCCACAGCTCAGGGCCTTGTCCAGCTTGCTTGGGAAAATCTCCACCATGGGACAAATGCTGCACTGCTGCGGGCTTTCCCTCATCCCAAGACAGGATCTGGGGCTTATCAGGGTGGTGAGACATTGCAGCCTCATCCTGTGCCCCAGGCTGCTGGGGGATAGCACTGCTGCCAAGCCCCAAGGAAGCTCCCATTGCTAGGGGCTGGAGGAGGCGAGGTACCAACCAGAAAATGGCCCCACACCTCCTTGGGGCTGTCCTCAGGGCATTGCCACTGCGCTGCGAGCAGCCCCAGCCCTGCTGCAGTTGCACTCCCTGCCATAAGCAAGCCTGGACTAACCAGCTCTGCTGTCTGCATCTCTCTCCTGCCTGCCTGTCTGGGGCCCGGCTCAGTGGCTACAAGGAGCTGCACCCGGCTCAGCCCTTGCAGTCCTGGAGAGCTGTGGGTCCTCCTTCTCCTGTAAGACAGATGTCACCACACAGCAGCACCTACGCCAGGACCCCACGTTTGCCCTGGGCACAGGGGCTCGCTGTGCCCAAAGCAGCCTGAGTACGTATTGTTGGATAACTCTGCAATTAGCCTTGCTGGGCCCACTTGAAAAGCAACAAAGCCACGTGTGTGCAGAACTGTTAGGGACACAGCTGCCCCATCGCACAGCACCAAACCCATTTGCTGTCCTGAATGGAGACCGCTGGCCCCTGCAGCGACGCGAACGATGGACAAATGGGGTGTTTTCTAGAAAAGGTTTTACTGTCCATTGCAATATATTACTTGATGATGCACACTTTGATAAAATAATTAAAAAACCCACGTGGGTGGAAGAAGGGAGGTGAGGGGCTCAGATGGGCAGTGCCCGGCAGGAGCAGACCCCAGGGCAAGGACAGGGCAGGGGCAGCCCCATGGCTCTGGTGCCCACAAGCAGTCCGGCTATAGGGTGAGCAGGGTGCCGTCCTCCCGCACGCTGCCCCGGCCGGGGCTGCCATCGTGGCTGCCCAGGGACTGCAGGGAGCCCTGCGAGCTGTGTGGGGACAGGCTGGGCGGGAGGGGTCCGTCAGCAGGGCCCCCATTGGGGCAGCCCACGGGGCCGTAATGAGGCGGGCCGTCGCTCTCGATGACCAGGTCGCCCTCCTCGTCGCTCTCGGCTGTGCTGTAGTTGCTGAGGTACTGCGAGGCCGGGCTGGGGGTCTGCTGGCTCGGGGTGCTGTCTGTGGACACCCCCGAGCTGCCCGAGGCTTTGCTGCTCCGGATGACATTGTTGCGCTGGTTGGCCGGCTTGACGGTGATGATGAGGTTGTGGCTGTTGGCCACCATCATGTCCGTCACCTGGTCCAGAGACTTGCCGGCCACGTCGATGCCGTTGACCTCCAGGATCTCGTCGCTCACCGCCAGCAGCCCCGTGCTCTCCGCCAGGCCGCCCTTCACCAGGCGGGAGATGAAGATGCCGGGCACTTTCTCGACGCCCTGCGGGGCCACGCGCACGCTGACGCCGTCGCGGATGTAGAAGCCCAGCGGCTTGTCGGAGCCGTGCTTGTGGAGCCGCACGCGGCGGTGCGTCTCGGGCAGGATGTCCACGTCGATGATGGAGGAGATCTGGCGGAAGTCCTGGGGCATGCCGATGAGGAGGTGAGGTTTGGCCCGGCAGTGCGCTGGGCGCAGCAGTCCCTTCTTCTTCCTCTGCAATGAGTTGGAGGCGAAGATGGCGGTGTCTGATTCTGCTGTGGGGAGCAAAGGGGGATGCGGTCAGATGGCGGTCAGACGGCGCTCAGCACCGCACAGCGGCTGCGATCTCACCAGCCTTCCCCACCAAACATCGGCCCGGCTCTTCCTGTCTCCTCTGGGCCCATCTCCTGGGATTACCCAGTGTACACACGGCTGGGATTAGTGGGATCCAGGCGGTGATTCAGCCTTAATCACACTTTAAGCCAAGCTCTGCGGCTTAACGCTTGAGCTGCCGGCTCTGCCAGCCTGGGGGCCACTGCTGTGCCTTGGTTTGGGGCACACACACACCAGCTCCCCACCTTATCCCTGTTGGAGCAGAAGAACCAGAGCCCTGCCACAAGCTCACAAGCAGGACGCCCATCTCGCAGTGTCCCATCCAGTGTCCCCACAGCCCCGGACCTCCCAACCTGTGCATCCTGTCAGCACTTCTTATTCCATCTCCAGGCACTGCAGACCCCCCAGCAGGGTCTGGCTCCATTCCCCCCAGCCAACCGCTCTGGGGCTGTTCAGTGGGTGCCATCTCCCCCACGTCCTTCCCTTGAACGCATCCCCTAGGGGCCAGGGAGCATCCCCAGGGCTCTCTCTGGTTTCTCTCCACCCCTCTCCATGGGGGAGCTCAGATCTGGATGCTTTTTGCCACTGCATCCTTCCAATGCTGCACAGGGCTTATTAGCATCCTCAGTGCCCAGCCTGCAGAACCAGCGGGTGTTCAGCCACCAATACAGAAATCACCCAGTCCCAGCGTGACCTCAGGAGGACGCTGAGAAAGCCTGGCCCCAGTGCCACAGCAAGGGGAATGCAGCATTCTATGCAGTGCAGCACCCATGGGAGGGGGCTGCCATGTGCAAGAGCTCCCCACCAGCACCAGATCCTGGTCTGGACACGGGGGAGTCCTTGGCACCACGGGCACATGGGGTTTCTCCCAGGACGAGCTGGCCTGCCAGGGCTCCTGGGTTATAAATATCTCCCTGCACTCACCGCCTGCCTTATTTTTAGCTTGGGGAAGGGCGGTGGAGGCTTTCCCACAGCTATTTCAGCACATGGCTGCTCTCTGGGGGGCGAGAGGCAGCCAAGTTGTGCCGCTTGGTGCCTGGGGGATGCACCGGGCATCCTCCCGCCCTTCCAGTGAGCCTGAGCCCACCCCTGGGGCTGAGTGCCTGTCCCCAGCTGGGCACCAATGGGACTCCACTGCCTCTGCATGTGAGTGGTGGCATGGGGAGCAATGTGTTGTGGCTTTTGCTTCTCAACCCCATGGCATAGGACTCCAAAACCCACACATCCGGACACACTGCGTGCATGCTCCCCCTGCACCTAGTGTGTGAAGGAAGCTCTGCAGCTGCCTGTGTTCCTCACCAACCTGGGGACTGGTTTGACTACAGCCCAGCCCTGGAATGACCTGGATCCATTCTAAATCAGCCGTGACTCACCCAGGGCTCACTCCTGGCCTCTCCATGTGCCCCTTGCAGACCCTCTGCCAAGTTCTTGCCCTATGTTGCAGCCCTGGCGCAGGAGGGGATGGTTTGGAGCTGCTTGAGTGGCCCTGGAGGAAACCCCTGAAGGAGCACAGGTACCTGACTCAGCAGCACAACATCACCCCTCATCTGGGGACTTTGGGCCGACAACATGAGCTGGAACCACCGCAGTGCTCAGGGTCCATCCCATGCAGCTGCACTTGGGATGCCTCTATCACAACTATTTCACAGTCCAGCACAAGGAAGCTGCTCTGCATGGAGCTCACACCAGCCCGGCTGCAAAGACGACTTCCAAGAGGTGAAATGCATGGCTGGGTGGCCGTGGTGTCACCTCCTCCCAAACCATCCCCCAGCACAACGAGAGGAACAAGGCCAGCATGAGGACTGCCGCTCGCCCCGTGCATCCCAAGGAATGGATCCCAGCCCTTCTCCAGCCACCACTGACCTTTTTTCTGGATGATGACCCTGAGAAGGGGGTTGGCGGAGGACAGGGCCTTGTGGTAGTTGTCATCGTTGTTGATGGGCAGCAGGTCGCCGTGGACGTCAGTGTAGCCCAGCAGCACATCCACGCGGGGGATCTGATGCACGCTCTGCAGTAGGCTGTAAAAGTCCTGGAAGGTGCCAGCGCTGGAGCGCTTCATAGCAAAGCGACGGAACTCAGCATCAAACTGCAGAGGGGGAGGAGGAGGGAGAGGAGGTAAAGGTGGTTAGAGCTGGAGGAGGGTTAGCAGGACCCCAGCTGTTATTCATGGGGCACACAGGCAGAGATGGGGAAGGGGCACATGGGGACACAGGGTGCATCCTTGGGGGCTGGCGGAGGCACATCTGGAGGAGGCACATCTGGGTGAGCGCAGGGCTGGGGGCCGGCAGAGCACAGCTGGGTGAGGGTGTGCTGGGGGGGCTGAGCGAGGGCACATCTGGATGCACCCACACATCTGGATGCGTGTGCACATCTGGATGCCCCCTCACACCGCAGAGAAGGGAGGTGTCGGGATGCACATCTGGCCCGAGGCGTTCCCGGTGTGACCGCGTCCCGGCGGCACACATCTAACCCAGCTGTGCACATCCAACCGAGGGCTGCCCCCAGCCCGCCGGCACCGCCGGGGCCACACCGCCCCCGCCGCTGCCGCGCACCTGCCGAGCGCTCCCGGCGCTGCGCCCTCCACCGCATCGAGCGGGCGGGCTGACGGCCCGGCGGCCCCGTCCTCCCGGTATCGGCACCGCGCGGCGCTGGGAGCCGTGCCGCTGCAGCACCGGGAGCGGAGCAGGGCCCCGCACGGCCGGTCTGCCTCTGCGCGCTGCCGCCCCCACGTGTGCTGCCGGGACGGGCGGGCACCATCAGCACCGGCATCAGCACCGGCATCAGCACCGGCATCAGCACCG
>NW_024962271.1:14866925-14920036 GCF_019238085.1 Lagopus leucura
CATCAGCACCGGCATCAGCACCGGCATCAGCACCGGCATCAGCACCGGCATCAGCACCGGCATCAGCACCGGCATCAGCACCGGCATCAGCACCGGCATCAGCGCTTACCTTGCTCTTGACCTCGATGACGGGCTCGGCGGATCGCGCCGGCGTGCGGTGGTGTTTGGCCATGCTGTCCGCACCGCCCCGCGCCGCCGCTCCCGCGGCCACGGGGGATTTTCACCGGCCATGACGTCACCGGCGGGCCGGCCGGGCGGCGCCGCGCCATTGGTCGAGGCGGGGCTCGGGGGCGGGGTCGGCGCGGCGCGGCGCGCGGCCGTGGAGCGAAAGGGAGCGCGCTGACAACGTCGCCATAGCAACGGGGGCGGGGGCGGGGCCGGGAGGGGGGACCCCCGCGGGCGGCGGGCAGCGTGGGGTCGCAGAGACGTCGATCGTGGAATGCTCCGAGCCGGGAGGGACCCGAGTGGGGCCACCCGTAAATCAGACCCTGAGACCGAGAGCGGCGTCCCTGCGCTCCCTGAGCTCCGGCAGCCCTGGGGAGCTGTTCTGCGCCCACCGCCCTGTGAGGCAGAACCGTTCTCTGACGCTGTCTGACCCTCCCTGATGCAGCTCCGGCCCTCAGTGCTTTGCCCAGGAGAGCGTGGCCAGGAGCTGCTGCAGAAGGACAGGGAGCAGAGGGAAGCTCTGGGTTTAACTCGGCGGGTTTGCTCACAGGGTAATTGAGTTAAGGTCAGACAGATAATCCTGCTGTCAGCGGGGTCAGCACTGACGCAGGCAATATTGACAGAGGGCTTTCAGAGCCCTTCACCTTGGTGTCTGGTGAACCGGGGTTCATTGCTCACGGGACACATGTGAGGCTTGGCTCCTGCTTTGCGTTGTGTCCACAGAGTCAGGGCCTTGAGCTGAGCAGCCCCAGGGCCACAGCCATGTCCCTACCCAGGGTCACCACTCTGGGGACAGCAGTGAGGGCTGCCCAAAGGCTCAGCAGCCCCAGGCCCTTCCAGCACTCACCCCACAGCTTCACCCCGTGCCCACCTGAGCACAGGTCACAGCCAGCCAGCAGCAGGCAAACAGCTTCAGCTGGGGACGTTCTCAAGGGCGGCCTCGGGTGCGGTGCTGGCTTTCTTCTGAGGGCCGTGGTCCTCGTTGGCCAGGTGGGGTCAGCTCAGGCCGCGGGAACAGCCCAGCTGCGGGCAAAGGGCGGGGAGGGGCCTCAGCGCAGGACCCTGCCCATGCCCCCTGCCGCGGTGGGGCCCGTCCCTCAGCCCGCAATCCCCGCACGGCAGCTCCGTGCCCGGTCCCCAGCACGCGGCCTGCAGCCAGAGCGGTGCAGAAGGACGGGGCCGTGTGCCTGGGCCTGAGGGCCGCTGCAGGGAAGCTGCGACCTGAGGGAGCCAGGCCCTGGAATGTGGGGCTGAAGAAACCACCGCAACGCGACGTCACCGCGACCGGCCCGGGGTTACCGGGTTACCATGGTGACGCGGCTCCGAGAGACCCTTCCTCGCTCCGCCCCCCGCCGCGCGGCACGCGAGGCTGCTTCCTATTGGCCCACGTGTCCGCCCCCTCTACCTTCGCAGCCAATCGCTTGCAGCCACCGCGGCGCTGCGGTCGGACGGGGCGGAAGTGGGCGGGGCGTGGAGGGCGGCTATATAACGGGTGGCGGCGGGGGGCACCTCCATACGCGCGCTATGGCGGAGGAGCCGTGGCTGTCCTTGCTGGTGCGCAGCCCCGCGCGGCGTCATCCTGACCTGCGGCTCCGCGCCGCGCCCGCCTGGAGCGTGCGGCGCCTGAAGGCCGAGCTGCGCCGCCGTGCCCCCGGGGCGCCGGTAAGGGCCGCGGAGCGGGGGGGGGGGGGGGTGCGGGCTGACGCAAGGCCCGGATGCGGTTGCGGCACCGCGAGACCTTGGGAGCTGGGGCTGCGCGGGGCCGGGATTCCGCGTGGGTCCCTTGGCGGCTCCGTTCGCTCGGAGGAGGTGATGATTTCTGTCTTTCCGTTTCTTCAAGGCTGAGGAGGACCAGAAGCTGATCTACTGTGGGAAGCTGCTGCTGGACCATCAGCTCCTGCACGAGTTCCTGCCCGGGGTAGGATCGCTGCCCCGTCCTGTACTGAAGCACTCCGGCACGGGGGAACTTCTCTAATGTGTCCGTGTGTCTCTCAGCAGGAGGAGCTGCACGCTCTGCACCTGGTCTACAACCAGAGGACTCCCATAGATGTGCCTGAGAGCAGCACGGAGGTATTTACGCTGAGTGGAGGCACCGCTTTCAGTGCTGGGGCTGTAGGTGCTCACCAGTGCTGCAGGTGTTTCCTGTTAACGCTGTGATGCTGTTGATGCTTAATGTGTGAGAATGTAGTTAAATTAAGCTCAGAAACTGCTGGCTTAACAGATGCCATCAAAATCTGCACTGACTGAAATATCCAAGTGTAAGGTGGTTGTAATGTGCTTCCTCAGGGAGCGCTGCTTTCTGTTCTGCTTAATAACATAGGGTCTGTCATACCCAGATGGAGGCTGCTGTGGTCAGTGGGGGCAGCTCTCCTTCTTTCAGTGGCTGTGTGTGGAAGAACAGATGTAGGTGAAGATGCGTTACCTGCCCTTTAATGACTCAGATGGCAGAGGGGAAGTGAAGGGCTGGTGTCATGAGTTATTGGTCCTAAATGCCACTGTCCAAACTTTCTTACTTCTGAGTGTATGTGCTGAAGTATGTAGAGGTGTTTATACTGCCTGGACTGAGCAATTTTAACTTTTCTGCCCGTGTTGCCAGATGTGAGTCACCCTCTGAATTCCGTGCAGCTGTTTCACCCCAGAGCAGCTCTTGAATTATGTCTGTGTGCCACAAAGGGGTGTGAAAGCACAGACTCACGGTAGCTGATAAGTTGGTTTGTCTTGAGCACAGATCCCTTAGTTCTTTTTCAAGTTGTACTTCTGTAACCAGGTAGGACCTGAATGGGAGTGAAAACATGAAATGTATGTAGTGCAGGGTGCTTTATGTACAACTTAAGGGCTCTAAAATAGAGATGGAGGTGCTTTGTAGCACAGGGTTAGGTGCAGTGTCAGTGTTGGGGCACCTGGGGGAGCCGAGTGCAGAACAAAGAGTGTGAGATGTGAAACGGTCCTCTAAAAGAACTGTGTGCAGTGTGGTGTAATTGTTTGCATGAGATTTGCATGGTGTTCTGAACAGTCCCTCAGGTAGCTGTGGTTGCTTCTAGGTTAAAGCTGCGCAGCCAGAGCTGATGACAGAAGCTAGACAAGAACCAGCTGCTGCTTCCTCAGATGGTGGAAGGCTGAGATGCTCTCCTGGTGGTCAGGCAGCAGCAGAAGCCGGTGCCAGGTAAGTCCACTAGTGAGGCCCTCATGGGGTAGGCCTGCTTGGGCAGTGTTGGATGCCAGCCCTCATATGTGCACTGAGGCATATGTGCAGTGGAGAATAGGCCGGGGGTGCTAAGGATGCATGAACTCCAGTTTATTTGCTGTAATAGCAAGTCTTGCTTTTATTCACTGGGAGGAGATGTTTTTAATACTCTGAAGGGAAGAGTTTTTGTGTCAGTGCAGGAAATAGTAGAAGCCATCTGATGTCCTGCAGTAAGTGGCTCTTGTGGCTTTTCTGGTTTTTAACAAATGCTTAAATTTTGCACAGGCCTGAAACACCTCAGCATGCTTTCCAAGCTGTGCCTCCAGGGTTTTCTATGTACACAACCTACAGCATGCTTCAGATGTCCTGGCTTCAACAGATCTATGCGAGGCAATACTACATGCAATAGTAAGTCTTCCTGAAGCTGCTAATGGAAAGTAGAAGCTAATAGAAGGAAATACAAGAAAGGACTGCTAGTTTTCTTATGGTGTGGTCAGAAGACTCAGTGCTCTGCTGCTGTGCCCTGCTTTTCTGCGGGAAATTTACTTCTGCTCTTATGTTAGCTCCTTACCATATTTTTTGACTGCTGAAAGTAGCCCACAGATGGGAAATTGGTCTTAGAGATAAAAGCAAGAACTGTAAGCAGCCTTACAGAACACCTTCAGGTTGAGCAGAATAACTTTTTGTGAAGGTATTGTTAACATGAAGGTGTGTGGTTTGACTTGGCAGTCATGAAAGCATTGTCTTAGGCAGAGCCAAAATTTGTTTTGAGCCCTTGTGAAGCACAACCCTTTCCTAAATTGTATGTGCTCTGACTTTGTGGTTCTGAACTTCTAAGGTGGACAAGTTCTGAGTGTCTGTTCACCATAAAAAGATTTAAGCCACATTTCTCTGGTTTTCAGCTTGGCTTCTACTGCTGCATCTGCTGAGCCCTCCTCCCCACGGCGCTCTCAGGAGATCCCAGTGACACCCCCAGCTCCTCTCCCAGCCCCATTTCCTGCACACAACCAACCTGGGGAGCGGAATGCTGCTCCGCAAGCAAACGAGGTGGCCAACCAGGACTTAAGGATGAACGCCCAGGGGGGTCCTCTCATGGGGGAAGAGGAGGAGGGTGGCCATCGAGACTGGTTGGACTGGCTGTACTCTGCAACGCTGTTCTATGTTTTTGTCAACATCATCTATTTCTACTCCAGCATCAGCAGATTCCTCCTGGTGATGGGTGGCACTGTTCTGATGTATCTGTAAGTGCATAGTTGGGATATTGAGTGCTGTCAGATGTTGCAGTGAAGTGCTGCACCCTGGGGGGAGGCGAGCCTTCTGATGTTAGAGCTTTATGGGGATTGTGTACCTGGGGAAAGTGAACCTCTCATCTCACCCTGGCATACCTCAGTGTTCAGCAAAAATACTGTTACAGCCTCTGGGTTCAGAGAAGAATGGGTAGGTGATGGGGAATGGTCTTGCCCTCTCTTCTGGTGTAGTTGACTTTCCTTTTTGGAAGGCAATTGGAAGACCAAGTAACTCTTAGTGTAAAGCCCCAGCAGTTCTCTGAAAGTTCAGTGAAACAACAGACAAGGGCTTGAAATCTTGGGAGAGAACCTTGCGCCTTCTCTGTAAGTCATGTAGGCACATGGGTTTTTGTCACCTTCTCAGGAGAGAAGACAAAGCTTAGAAAGTGATGTCCTGAGTTGCTTTTAAGCTGCTCTAGAGGGGAAGAATTGGGGATAAATCTCTTAGGAGTACAGTACAGATAGCCTGCCCTTGGGTGACATTTTTGGGGTGTCTGACAGAATGTCCCCTCATGTTTGATCACATGTGAGATAATGGGTGCAGGCCTGTGAGTTCCTGTCAGTAGCCTCAGAGCTGAAACTGCAGCAGCTTAAAAATGCACTTTGATATATTCAGACTTGTAGAAAGAAGGCTGATGGCTTTGTCAGGTCCTTAGACACACTGTTGGTAATACCCAAATAGAATGTTGTTGAATTACCCTGGTGTGTCAGGGAGGAGTCGTGTAAGCAGCATTAACACAAATACTTGCCTTCCCTCAGGCACCATGTTGGCTGGTTCCCCTTTAGACAACGACGAGCTCAGCCTTTCCCAGATAACATTCCTCCTCAAGCTGCTGTAAACCAGGACCAGAACAATAACTTACAGGTATTGCATTTTCCAAAACATGGGCATGCAATGAAGTTTTTACTGTTTGTACAAGTAGTTTACTAATTATCCAAGCAGGGAAAATTCTGAATTTTTGTAGAGAAGCATCTTCTGTGTGGAATAATTGCCAGCCTGCTTCCTCTTGTGGAGTATGAAGTGCTGCATGTAATCTCCTACTTGTTAGCTATTGGAGAGTGGTCTGTTGCAGTCTAAGTTCTGTAACTGAACTCAGGTCTGAGTATGTGAGCAAGTTGAGTCCTGCATTTCCAGTGACGCTTGGGGTTGTTGTCAGTGTTTGCTGAGTTCCTTGGCTGTGAAGGAAACAGCTGACCAAATAAACCATGCGTGCGTCTGTCCTGAGCAGTATATTCTTTCTTTGGTTGTTGGGGTTACTTCAGTAGAGAAGCACTGTGTAGGTTTTATATTGACAGTGAAAATCAGCTTAGCACCTGATTCTCATAATGCATTTCTGCAGTGATTCTCACTGAATGTTCTTCCTTTCAGCAGGGAGGGAATGCAGGCAGAGCAGAGGAACCTGAGGCCCTTCCTGATGCAGGACAAGTTCTGCCAGAGCTGCCACAGAACAACCCATCCCTTATGAGCACAGTGTGGCTGTTTTTCAAGACCTTCTTTGCATCCCTCCTTCCAGAAGGGCCCAGGCTGACCCGCAACTGACGTGGCACCATTTGCTTTTGTGGAACATCAGTGAGCAGAGCAGATGCCAATCCCAAAACAGGAGTGAAAACGTGTGGCATTTCTCTGGCCTTCACTGACGAAGCTGCAAGAGGCCTTAAGTTGTTGCAATACAGGCACAAGATGGTTGCCCTCATTCCAAAGAATTTTCTTCCATAGCATTTATTGGGTACCCATGTACAGGCTTGGCATTGCAAACTTGTGCACTAAATGCACAGGCTCTGAGCACGTGTGCAAAGATGTTAGAGAAGCAAATTGCTTCTTCTGTGTAATGCGATTCCTGTTGGAATGTGTCAAATGCTATTTAAATTACACTGAGTGTAATATCTTAAATTGCTAGATAAGCATTAGCAGGTTTTTAGGAAAGATCTATTGTTAAATTGCTTCAACAATATTTTAAATTTTGCTTTGTAAGTATTTTCCTATGAAAGATGCATTGTGCCATTTCCTTGGTGAAAGGGGCAGCTGGGGGGCAGTGGAGCTGCAGGTTTCAAACTGCCCAGCAAGTCCTTCATACTCAAGGCTGATTTCTTCTCTGCTTTCAAATAATGGGAGAAGAGTTAAGTGCATTCAACTTCAATCAAGAATTTATGCAAGACTTAAATTTACTGCTTTCAGTTATAAAATCAGAGCAGACTGAGACCTGTATTTAATGTAGATGCATTTTCACTCTGGAGCAGCTCTGTTGGGTTTGTTTCCTTTGATGCGGTTGAGGGCTTTGATTCAATAAAAATTTGCAGTCACTTATCTGTACTTGTGTGTGCTCTACAGCAGGGTGCACTGTGTGCTCTGAACTTCTTGACCTTGGAAGGCCACGAGGTTTTGGGTCAATTCAGGGTAAGCACCACCACCAATTTCTCAGTATGGGGGGGTAAGGAGCTCCAGTGCACAGCCTGGCCTTGTGCAGGGTGACAGGCTGATGTCCCTGTGCTGCTCTCGGGGCTGGTTACTCCAGGGCAGTGATGTTTGATGTTTGTGGCACTGTTGTTGTAGGTGGAAACTGTCTGGCCCTTCCCTTCCTGCAGGGAGGTCAGTGCCCGGCAGTGCCCTGTCCTTCCCTGCCCTCCTGCTGGCTGTAAAAGGGCTGGGAATGGATGAGGAGTCTTGGGCAGAACGTGGCTGATGCTGAGTTATTCTGTCTTTAGCCCCCTATTGAGGGCAAGTTAGAGACCAACTTTTAAAGGGTCTGATAGTGATAGGGCAAAGGGGAATAGCTTTACTAACAGGAGATGTAGGTTAGATGTCAGGAAGAAATGATTCAGAGGTTGGTGAGCCCTGGCACTGCTACCTAGATCTATAGGTGCCCCATACCTGGTGGGCTCTGAGCTAGTGGGGGCCACCCAAGCCATGGCAGGGGTTGGAACCGGTGGGCTGTAAGGTCCCTTCCAACCTCAGCCTCTCCGTGATTCGCTCACGAGGACTGCTCTGAAAGTAAAGCCCCCTATTTTGTTATACTGGCCCCTCATGTCAGAGGTGGATGTTGGTATGGCAATAGAAGTTGAACTTTCCCACTGATGTTGATGTGCAGCGGAGGGGCAGTCTGACCAAAAGCCATCTGATGTGGAAGTGCACATGGAGCAAAGGTGTCACAGAATTGTTAAGGGTGGAAAAGAGCTCAAAGGTCATAGAGTCCAACAGTCGGCCTGTTCCTACCATTCCTGCTCCCGGCAAGGCTTCCTCACCAGGACTGCTGCTTCCCTGCCCTAAAAATGAGAGAAGAAATCTTTGTTTTCCTACAGAGAAACCGTCCTAGAATCGCCCTTCTTCCACTCAAAAAAGGGTCTTTTTGAGAGGCATAGCGTAAGTTTCCATTGCAAAATGAGTCCTCACTGATTGCAGCCATTGGTGGATCCTGGGTGGCATCTTAAAGAATGCCATGGAGACCTGTCCCCTTGGGGACTGCTGGTGGACCTCAGCCCCAGTGCTGGACCAGACCTGAAAAGCCAGCAGGGAGTGGGGCCATCATCCTCCTGGTGACATCAGGTAATCTCCATGTGGAAAAAATAGCACCCGCTGACATTCATCAGTGCTTGCTGAACGTTTATGAGACAAAACAGTGGATGTGAGCATGAAGAGGCAGTGAGTGATGACACACAATGGGACAGTGGGTCTGCTGCTGCAGGTTGTTATAAGCGTGGCATGTGGGCTCCTGTTCATCACTGCTGAAAACGTGCAGCTGATGGTGGTGACCATTGAAAAATAGTGTTTGGTAGCTGTGAGTTTGCTCCATCAAATAGTCTTACTATGCAGGTCGCTGACCGGCAGTGCTCCTGCGGGTACTGGAGGCCGTTCACTTTCTCAACTCAGGAAGAAAACAAAGCTCAGGGCGGGGGCTGCCGGACGTGGGCTGCTGGAGGAGACGTGCTCAGCCCTCCGTCAGGGACAGCAGTGCCTTGCTCAGTGCTCTTGCAGCACCCTGAGTTCTCACCTTCACCCGTGAGACTGATGGCTAAGGGAGGTGGTTCGTGGGTCTTGCTGAAATAACTCAGCCTTCCTTTGTCCTGCAGCTTGATCTGTGATGGTTCCAAGGTGCAGGGGTTGGTGGCGTGCAGGGCAAGTGTGCACAAAGAGCGGGTCTGGATTTGGGTTTCTAACCTTTCCTAAACAGAGATTTGCAGAGAAGTAGGAATTCAAAGCTTGGAACGTGTGTGCAAAAAGCAAATGATGGACTGGCTGGAGGCAGTGCACGTCCCAGGCTGCTCCTTGCACTTTCTCCTACTCCCATTTCGCATCCCTCATTCTCCTCCCCCTGCAATGCAGTGCATCCCGAGTTACCACGGCCTTGGCAGCTGCGGGAGGAAGACAGCACGCGACCAGACAGGGCTCAAGGAAACTATGGGAAGATTAGGAAATGTGTGATGAGTTTTGATAAGTGGAGGAAGCAGGTCACGTCCTGCTCGGAGGTATGAAAGCAGCCTTCTCCACACTCAAGAATCAGCTGCTCCTGTTGGCACGCACTGCTCCAGCCAGGGATGCTGTGGGCTGGAGGGATGAGGCTGGGGACGGCCAGGATCTTGCTGATGCTCATCCATGCAGCAGCAGCCTGTGAGTTCGGGCCAGTGCCATACAGCGTCACTGGGATCGTCTGCAGGATGACCAAGCCCGCAGCGTTGCTGTGTAAGTGCTGCTGGCTTATTTGGGGCGGCAGGTTGAACCATGGGCACTTATACTGCCTGAGCTGAACAGGAACAGCTTCCCTAAGGAGCTAGAAAATGGTATTCGCTCTCTCTCCTCACTACAAAGTTTTACTGTTGATATGTGCTGGGGTGGAAGAACAGGAGAAAATGAGTGCTGGGTTTTCTTCCTTGCTGCTGCAACATCACCTCCTGGGGCTGGTCTGCACAAGGGGGGAGACAGGGTGTCTCTGCTAGCATGGGTTGGGGTTTTATTGTGAGGGTTTGGGAGGCTCTGTGCATATGGGAAGAATTAATGCTTCTGCAAAGGGTGATCACAGCCCCATCCTAGCTCCACCGGTGGTGCTATGTGCAGAGAAGGATCCTGGGCTGGAGTAAGAGAAGGGATTTCTGGAGGGAAAGAAGTCCTGTACAAGGGAAGAAGTACATCTGAGGCTGATACGGGCTGGATAGCTTTAGGAAAACACGCACAGAAAATTCAGACTCTGAAGGTTTTCTTTAGAAACTCAGTAGCTGACAGTGGTATGCGTAAGCAGCCACAGAGCAAGGCACCGCAACAGCTTGTGCAGCGTGAGGACAAGCGCAGCCTTGCCAAAATCTGTCCCAATGGTACGGTGCAGGTGAGCTGCGGGGTTTTTCTCGGTGTTTACTCAGAAGCTGCTTCCTAAGCCTAATGGAAATGCCGGGGGTGAAATGCCTCTGCGGGGCTGCAATCCCAGGTGCAGGCTGACCTAGCGGCCAGGAGATGGCACTTTGGTATCTTTGTTCTTCTACTGACAGTGAACCAGGAGACAGCACGGCTCATTCAAGCTGCGTTCAAGAACGCCAAATTCCCAAACATCACAGGGGAAAGGTCCATGCGGCTCCTGGGCACGGTGGCTTACACGCTGACCAAGTGAGTTCCGCTGCAATTCCATGCCACGGGAACAGCACAACACTGGGAAGGGAGCTTTGACCCAGTGGTTACTGCTGAAAGCAGGTCTCATGGTGTCTACCCATGGGACACCGTCTGGGGATGATAAAGGCAATGGTGCAAGCACAGGTGGATTTCCTGCTGTGGCTGTTGCTGAAGAGGAGCACTGAAATGAAGCTGGGGTTCTTCCAAAGCATGTTGCTGTGTTCCCAGCTTTGAGGGCTGGCCACGAACCGGGTTCTCTTTGCTTTTAGCATCCAGGTCAGCGACTTGTCCATAGAGCAGAGTGAGGTGGAGCTCAAGGAGAACTATGCCATTGATATAGCCATCAAAAACGTGACAGCCTTCTTCAGAGGGACCCTGACTTATGGCTACGCGGGGGCCTGGTTGTAAGTACCTGAGGGCCAAGCAGCCGCAGCCTTGTGGCTGGGACCAGCTGCATGCTCTGGTGTGGAATGTCTTCTCTTCTGCTCCTACAGCCTGCAGCTCTTTCACTCGGTTGATTTTGAAATTGAGTCTTCCATCGACCTCCAGATAAACATAAAACTGTGTAAGTATCAGCTGTTGGCCACAAGCCATAGGGAACGGCGAGCTGGGCTGTGGGCATCTGATGGCATGCAGGGCTGGAGGTGCTCCCCACTGCCCTGCACACACAGACTGGGCACAGCTGTCCCCAGCTGTCAACTTTTCTCCTTCTTTTGTGCAGTATGCCAGGAGGAGCAGGTGGCTGCCGACGCCTCGGACTGCTACCTGTCCTTCCACAAGCTGGTGCTGCACCTCCAAGGAGACAAGGAGTGAGTCTGTTCCCCTGCATCCAGGGTCCCCCTGCTCAGCCACTGCTCCTGCTGTGGGGCCCTGGCTGCCCCTGACTGCTCCCATCCCTGCAGGCCGGGCTGGCTGAAGCAGTTCTTCACCAATTTCATCTCCTTCACCTTGAAGTTTGTGCTCAAGAGAGAAGTATGCCTGCAAGACGATAGCCACGTGTTTCAGTGGCAAGCAAAAGGAATCCACAAAACAAGGTGGTGCTGACACTGAGGGCGCTCCCTTCCTCTTGCAGGTGTGCAAAGAAATAAATCTCCTTGCCCAGGTGATGGCAAATTTTGTCCATGACATCGCAGGTAAGCACCCTCGGTTTTCTCCTTGTTTCCTTTACGTGCAGCTTTAATATTTGAGTCCCAACAGGACAGCAACCACATCCATTAAAATAGTCCCTCAAAAACATGCATGGGTTCCCACTGAGAGCCAGAAGCAGTGTTGGGGTCAGCACTAGCACTCAAAGGAGTGAGTCCCCTGTCCCATCCCAATGCGTGTTCCTTTTACAGCTTCCAGGTCACCTTCTGCAGCATGTCCTAATGCTGCATGCTGCAAGCTCTGCTGCTGGTGGTATTTTCAATGTAAGGCTTTTGTGCTTTCTCCTGGCAGAAAATTTTGTCCGAGATGAGGCCATTGGACTCGATATTTCCCTTGCATCAGATCCTTTAATTAAAGCAAATTACCTAGAATCACACCACAAGGTAAAGTAATTCGGGCTCCTCGGAAACCAAAGGTTTCCTGCCCACGGTGTTTGCTCTGAGTCCAGCAGCCCTTCCCCTTGCCACCACTGCTGGCAGATGCAGCTGCTGACATTTTGTCCTGTCTCCCTGCTGCATGTCCTTGCCAACACAGTCGCTTTCCTTTCAAGGGCCTCGTCCTGTACAAGAACTACTCTGACGTCCTCAGCGACTCTGTTTTCTCCCCATCTCTGCTGTCCGAATCCCGAATGCTGTACTTCTGGTTGTCTGAACACATCCTCAACTCCCTGGCTTCGGCAGCTTTCCTAGATGGGCGCCTGGTGCTGACCATCAGAGGGGAGAAGCTGCAGGTGACTTGCAGGGCTGGTTCCTCAGTATTACATGTGCACTCGGTCAGAAATTGGTACATCCATAACAAGTCCACACTAGCAGGTGGTGCTATCCCTTAGAGGGACATCAGCTGACAGAAAACTTGACTTCTGGGTTGTAAAGCGGTGTGTGATTTTTCTGCGGTTCTCAGAAGGGTGGTGGGTTCAGGAGGAACCGTGCCTCTGGCTGCAGGCTGCGCGTGCATCTTCTGCCACATCCAGCATCTCTTAATTTCTTTAACAACCTGTTTCTGCTTTGTTTCTGAAGGCGCTGTTTGAATTTGAAGACACAGAAGCACAACAGAAGGCAGTGCGTTTGGTAAACTTTGGTTCTACTCCGAGCATTTTGTGTCCTTCCCTGGACAACTTAAGAGTTTTGTGTTGGGCTGGTGGAGAAACCAGAGGCTGGAGGAGAGAGAGATTGTTGTGCTTTTCAAGGATTTCTCCATCCTCCAGGTTGACACAGATTCCTTGAAACCAGCAGAGCTGTTGGCCTCTTGTGATGTGGGAAATGAAACTGTATGGGAAGTGGGTCCGAAATTGGGAAGCAGTATGACAAAAGCCTGACTTCTGTTCCTTATTTGACCAGATTTTCCAAGGCAACTCCTATAATGATTCTGTGGCCAAGGTGTGGAGCCTCGCCCTTCCTGAGATCTCTCTCCAGCCCGAAGGGACAGTTGTGAAGTCGTTGGTAGCAGTGGAGATCAGTATCCTTTCCCCGGGAGATGAGCCCTTGACAGTTCTATACATGGAGAAGGTCAGTTCTTGCATATCCTGACTGCCAAGACCTTTGGCCAGATCGCCGGTAATATCTGGAGGTGAAGCCAGAAAGCATTAAACTCTGTATTATAGAAAGCAAACCAGAATATCCAGATAAGAGCTCCCTGCTGTAAGGCAAGGAGAGTTACATCTGTGCATCTCTGTGCAGGAAATCACGGTCACTGTCCAAGCTGCCTATGTGGAAAAGAAACTCATTTTGCGCCCTCTGGATTCCAGGTGAGTGCTGGAGTTCCTTAGGTATTCCACTGCTTCATTGAGCCCCCATCTGAAAGCACTACAGTGAAGATTTCTTCGTCCCCTATTGCTGTTTTGCTTCCTTTTTTCTTCCCTTCAGGATAGAGTTTAAAGTCTTTAACTGCACAGCTGATCCAAGTGGAGTAAGTCCTAAGCAAGTATTCTCTAGGCCATCTGCTGCTAAACTACAACCTCACAACCCTTCTGTATGAATTGTCTGGCTTTCAGAATGACCAGCCCGTAAGAAACTTCCTGCAGAAGATGATCTCCGCTGTTGGGATCCCAGAAGTGATTTCAAGTGAGTTTTCCCTTCAGAGAAATGCCAAAGTACTCTGCAGAGCACTTATCATCAGTTCTCCTGTACCAATTTGCTGAAGAAGTACGCTGATATCTCCCCCATCTTGGTAGTGGCAAGGGAAGAGGGGATGGAATTACACTTTTCACGTTGCTGGTGTGAATTTCTGCTGGGCAATGGAGAAAGAACCACCTTTGTGAATGGCTGGGATAAGGGAAAGGGAGTTTCTGCCAGGCTGAAGGCACAGTTAGCTTTGGGCAAGATAAGGTCACAGCACATGAGAGCAGCAAGCCAGGATGGCCATAACCATAACTGGGTGGTTTTCCTGATTCTGTAGAGATCGAACCAGCTTTAACCTCACTGATGAACAGCAAAGGGCTTCATTTATTTGAGATTAAAAACCCTGAGATCATCACAAGAAAGGTAAGCAGAGTTTAGAAATACCTGGCTCTCAAAGCCTTTAATGGAAGTACGATAATCCCAACATATAGCACAGAACACTAATGTATTTTTTCCCCCTGCATTTTTAGAGATACCTAATTGTACAGCTTGACTTTAGCTTCCCCAACCATTTGCTGCTTAACTTCCTCAAGAAAACGTTATAGAACCGGTCTCTTTGTACAAGCAGATTGGGTGTGAAACAAAATACAAGTTGGTTTGAATCAGCCTCTGCTGAGTTCTGTTTTGTTTTCCTGAGAAGCCCTGCAATTTCCATGCAATTGCATCTCCACTGAGACTTGTCTTTGCGAAGCCCTTGATGCTTTTATGCCAGGATCTTTAAAGGGGATCCCAAGGAGCTTGCAAGTAAGGGTTGAATTCTTGAAGGCTGCGGACGCTGGGTTAACAGTGGGAGCTAACAGAAAGAGGCTTGGCCCATCTTTTGGCATCTCTTGTACGGCTGAAGACGTGAGTTTGGAGAGCAGTCTGTGAGCACACACACCTTGTGTCCTGGGTACACCCAGCACCATGTAGAGCCGCGGGCAAACCATGCTCGTGCTGTTGAGCTAATATGACAGAAGTAATAAAAATGATAAGGAAGCCAAGGAGATGATGAGAGTAAGTATCTGCTCAGGCAGCAGGATCCTATTCCTTCCTCCTTGTTTATCCGAAGGGGCTCAGCTCTTTTGCTGTATTGGTTCATTCCATACTCTGCTCAAAGTGCCAAACATAAGGACGTAGTGACGATCACATCAGCAAAGGCAGAGGGTGACATTCTCCTCATTCTGCCCCATACTAGAGTGGAAAAGGAACCTCCTCCCTTTGCCAACTGTAGTTTGCTCCGTGGCCGAAGGAGCACTGGGCTCAACCAGCTGCCTGACAGCACAGTGGGAGCTGAGGAGTGTGATTTGGCTGCCTTGGAGCAGCTCTGCTGCAACATTCCACCTCCGCTCTGGCTCGCAGAGGGGAAACCTCCCGTCTGCACGGCTCCGTCTGCTGAAGCTGGGGGCGCCGGGGCGCGCAGTGCAACCCCTCGCAACATGGCGGCGGGCGCTGAGGGGACTCCGGTGCGCGGGAAAGCGGCAGGGCAGCGCCTCGCGGCTCGCGCGGCTCCTGGCGTGGAGCCGGGTAGCGCGGCACGAACCACGTGCTTTCCCGGCAAAGCGGTTCTCAGAAACCGCGGTTTCACTTTTGGGTCAGCCGCGGCGGGGCGACCGTGAGTACCGCGATGGGGGAGAGCCGGGCTGGACCGACACTGAGGTGAGTGCTGCGGGTGGGTGTCCCGTGCCTCGGGAGGCTGCGGGGTCACCGTCCTCGTCCGTCCGTCCGTCCGTCCGTCCGTCCGTCCTGCGCGGGGCTGCGCGCTCTGTGCCCTGAGGGCGGAGGAGCTGCGCTTGGCACCTGCAGAAGGCTTCGGGCTGGTGGTGACCGGGGGCTGGTGGCCATCGCGTCCCCTCACAGCATATGGCTGAGACCCCATTTGGGGCTGTGCGTTGGGGTGTGCGCGTCCCCCCGTGACTTGCATCCCCTCATCTCACTGAGGTGCTGTGTGTGGCCAGAAAGCAGTGGGGCAGGTGGCTGTGGAAGCCCAGCACGGCCCTATGGAGGTCTGGTGACCAACCATCGCTTCCTGCTGTCCCACATGGAGGTTTGAAGTGCTGCTGGGCACAGCTTTGCTCTCGAGGCCAAACTTCCTTCCCATGAGGGAAGCCGCATCAAGATGGCTCATTCTGAAATTACCCACATCGGTTGCTCCAGCCTGAAGGGAGAAGGCGAACGGCAGATGCTGTGGCTTTCTGTGACCGAGCGAGGTATGAGCCGAGGGGCTTTTGGATACCACTTTGCAGGAGGAGTGTTTGGCCCCTTTGAGCCGCCAGGCTGCCCTTCTGGCCCCACTGACACACCAACAGCATGTAGTGTGGGGATGGAGAGCAGCCCATGGGGGTCGGCTGCCCCTTGCCTCCTCAGCTCCCCCATCTGCACTCCAGGCTGCCGTACCCCCATCCACCCTTTGTGGGTGTTGCTGGCTCTGGGTTTTGGTTTTACCTTTCTTTTTTTCCAATGCGTGGACTTTGAAGCGGCCAGGTGTGCTGCGTTGCCGAATCTGGATCCTCTGCACACACAGTGCAATCTTTCCTCAGCCCATCCATTCCCACTCTGTTCTCACTTAAATCCCGTTCCTTCTCCAAAGGAAATAAAGGTCACTTTTTTCTCGTGGATACAACAGAAATAGTAAACCGATATTTCCCTTTCTCCCAGCGTAATCAGGCTTTTTGCATTTAAATAACATTTCTATTGCAAGAGCCTGAACCAAACCAAGGAAAGAGGTTATTCTGGTTGAAATTTGCCCTCAGAACCATGGAATTGTTAAGGTTGGAAATGACCTCTGTGGTCGTCTGGTCCAGCCATCCACCTCCCACCCAATTACCCACAAACCCGTTCCTTTGGAGCAGCCCCCGAATGCTTTTTGTCCATCACCATCTGGCTGTGGATTCCGGGAAAGGATAACTCCATGGTGTTGTTTTTGTTGGGTGCAGTGGCACATCTGACTTGCTTACTCACAGATGCGTTGATGCTGGGGGAATTCCTGGCTGTTCTAACTTTCATTTTGCATTGTCTTTTGCTCTCTAAAAGTCCCGGAGGGCACCAAACAGAAAGCAGTACGTCGTGAATTCATGACAGACGATGTTGTCTCCCTGCTCCCTTATGCTGTAGCTTCTCCTTTGGCTTTTGCTGCTGCTGCTTCACTTCTGGGTGAGCTGCACACGCTCCAGGAGCACGCAAGGAGGTAGATTTACAACAGATTTGCAAGGGAGCTTCATCCTTCTGTTATATCTCTGGTGGCAAGGAAAGGTGAGCGTGCTGAGGTGGGGGCGTGTGTTTTTGCGCTGCGTTTCTGCAATTGAAGAACAAGGCTTAAAGCTTTGATTCCCCTTCTCAGGTTGTTTTGTTTGCACTTTATATAGAGCTCAGAGGCGTTTCACTGCTTCCCATCCTTTCTGGTGGTTGGGCAGGCGTTGTGCTTTCGCTTTCAGCAGACTTTTCAGTGTTGTTTTGTCCCTGAAATGAATCTTATGTTAATTCGTGTGTCTGTTCTTTGCCTGAATGGCCTTCAGTCATCACTGATGCTAAGGTCTGGTTAGTGTTATTATTTTCAGTATGGTCTTATTAAGTATTTAGCTCTCAACCAGCTGAGGAGTGAAGTCAGAGCACTGCTGTCTGCAGAGCTCTGTGTGGGGAAAGGAAAACACAGATGATGACATTCAGTAGCACTCTGCTCAGGCTGCTGGAATTGAAGTTGGCTGTGCAGGAAACCCTTTTAGTCTGCAGTTTGGTTTGAGTGGCAGCTTATATTTGAACACTGGTTATGTCCAGTTTTCTTGCCATTTCCACCAGGAACCTTTTTGTTCTTGTTAGTATAGTGAGTGCCAAGGCACTGTGGGGGGATTTGTACAGTGGGATTTTATTTCCTTTTTGATGGACCCCAGAGCTGCCTCACTTAGTGTGTAACGCTTCCTGAAAGTATGGTCTGGGCTGGGAACCCGGGTATGGAGCTCTGCAGGAAAGATTCTGTTGTACAGTACATGGTGGTACTGCAAAATAGACAACTGGTGCCATAGTTTTCATTTAAAGAGTCAAAGATTAGTGACTGCTTGATGGATTCAGCAGCTCCTCCCAACTCAGTGTCAGCTACTGGAACCCCACTTATTATAACCTTTAAAGCCTGACCTGTCAGCCTGTTGTTCACCCACTGCGTTGTGTTTTGCCTAGCTGTATGGTGGACATTTTATCCAGAAGAATAGTGTGAGAAACAGTGTGAGGAGCAAATGAGAAAACTATTCAGCCCAACAGGATTCCATCCAATCTATTTCACCTAAGAGGATGCTTCCATTCAGCAGCGTTACCAGCTTTTTGTCCTTATGCTGAGCTATACTGGCCTCTGTCCTACCCCCAGTCCTGCTCTCACCTGCATAATTCAGCCCCCCTAGGACACACTGCTGCTGGGTTTTAGGGCCATTCCCTCAAGCCCAGCTTTTTGCATGCAGAAGGCAGAGGGTAGAAGGAGAGGATTTGTTGTGGTGAAACACTGCGGTTCAACAGCTATAGATAACCAAAGTCCAATGCTAAACCATGTTGGCAGCTTGAAGCTGGAGCTCTTTCACTTGTTCTGTTTTCCCACACCAAACACATGTAGTCTTGGACCTGGAGGGATCATCCACTCCAGATACAAGACAGAGAATCAGTGGGGGGTTGTGTTTCTCAGACTTTTTTGTGAGGTTGGTAATGGTAGTGGTAGTTAGTACTGGCTTTAGACATTAGACTAGGGCAGCAAGGTGCTAGGGACAGCCCAGTGGCATGCTCCTAATGCTGCCTCACTTGTGCTAGGGTTTTGCTGTGTTTGGAGGTGTGTGAATGTAATTAATCCCTTTCCTCATCCTTTCCTTGCAGTCAGAGTGGCTGAAACCAGTCAAGTTGAGTGAGGTGAGCAGCTCAGGTCAGGCAGTGACACCAGGGAAGCTATGAGTCTCTTGAGATATTCTTGTAAAGCCTGTCTTCTTCATCTGTATCTCGCACTAGGCTGAGCCCTGTGTTCTCATCACATCAGTGACAGATCCTCAGATGTCCAGATTTTGTGGTCACATCTGGTTTGAGCTGGAGATCATCCAGGTAGGGATGATTCCACAGAGATGGAGATGGAATCCATCAAGGAGTCACTGATCTTTGACCCTTCAAGTGAAAACTATGGCACCGGTTGTCTATTGTGCAGTACCACCATGTACTGTACAACAGAATCTTTCCTGCAGAAGGAGAGCTCCGCAGCTGAGCCCAGGATCAAGGACAGAGCTTCTAGATCTGTCACCCATGTAGCTGCCTGTACCTTTTCATGTCTACTCTGCTCTTCATGTCTGCTCTGTTCTTGTTTCTCCTAGGGATCCACATTGAGTGATGGTGCTACATACAGGCATGCACCATGTGTTGAGGTGCTGCTGCGTGCTGAAACTCTGCCACTGGTGACCACTTCTTTGGCAGGATATGGAGGAAAAAGCAACTTCGTATTTGCATATACTGCTGGATTGCACCTAGAACAACTGAAAGGAGGCTGACTACACAGCAATGCAGGTAGGAGAACATGCGTGCATGGCTTTGTTGTTGGAGGGAAGTGGAAGAGATTGGTGGTGTTGTACCAAAGCAGAAATGTAGTGATCATCCCCACAAAACGAGTAGCAGGAATAGCACTGTGAGCCCTTGGGGGTGGGAAGTATCTTACTCTTAGAGTTCCAGGCCTCCCTAGAGGAGCTGCTGCATGCAAAAGATGCCTTTGGTATTATATTTGGCAGATGGTCACTGCCTCAATACAGCAGAGGAGCCTGGCTGCACCTGGAGAGCCTGACTCATGTTGTTTGCACTCGTCCATTGCAGCACAACGCAGCAGGCAAACACAGCAGTCCTTGCACCGCCTTGTGTCCGGGCTAGGATTTGCCACAAGGCAGATAAGAAGTGCTGGGTGGACCAGGGGGGTAGAACAAATCCTGCTCAACAGCAGGACTGCGGGGTGAGCATCTCTCGCTTCCATGCCCATCGCTACCCTTTCAGCTTTCATCCCCCCAGCCCACACTCCAGAACGACGATCTCAACCTGGAAGCAGCTGTAGCAAGCATCCGCCCCCAGCTAGTGGAGTTCCTCAGCCACCGTCCCGACTGGCTGCTCGCTGCCTCCCAGCGCTTCCTCCCCATGGCTGTCCTCAGCAGCTGGGCAGGTGTTGCTGACCGCAGAGAAAAAGTCTCTGTGCTCCTCGACCTGCTGGAGAAGGCCGGCCACGCCACCTGGAAACAGTTTGCACAGTGCCTGTGCATGGAGTGTGACCTGCCCCTGGAAATGGAGATACTGCTCATGAGTTCTGCAGGAGAAGGTAGGTAGCAGGGGTGGACCAGCTTCCTCTGACTGCTCTCCTAACACAACCGGTGTCTTGGCCTTCTGAAGGCACTGATGCTGCCAAAGCCCTCAATTATGCACTCAGTCAGTGAGAAGTGACAGCCCACTTCATGCTGCTCAGGCAGCTGCAGGCAAGCCCAAGCCACCTGGTAAATGAGCTACCTTTCCTTCTGGTTCGCCCCTCGCACCATAATCTCTGGAAGAAGAGCAGTCATTTCAAAAATGCTTATTGCCAGCAAACAGCAGCACTTCATGTTTTTGAGAAGTGCTTTTTCACCACGGCTGGTGTTGGTGGGCTCTTTCTCATCTGAATCTGAAAACAAGTGGGTTGCTTACAGCATTGCTAGCATCACCTCGTTTTGAATGCCCCTCTGCAGGCTGGCAGTGGACTGGGCTTTTGCAGATGGGGTGTTTGAGCAGGGGAGAAGTCCATTAGAATGCAATACACGTAATATATTTCTCTTCTTGTCCTTCTGCTGGGTGCTGGTGACCAGCTGGCTGTGATTGCCCTTTCAACAACAATTGGCCTGATGTGAGTTGGAGAATATTTGGATATTTGGCTTAGAAATGTAAATTGAGAGTGAAAAAAAAATAGTTATAAAAGCTAAAACCGATTAAAAATGCATGCTCCCTCTCCAATAAAGCTGAGATGAAATGTTTTGATATATGTGTAGAAAAAATTAAGAACAATCCTTTATTTCCATGGATTTTTAACTGCTTGGCTTTGGTTTTCCTGATCCAGGAGGAAAAGAACTAGAAAAGTCTTAAAGTACTTGCAGAAAAAGGAAAGCACTTCCCCACATCCCTCATTTTTACTTGGAAGCAACGTCTTTGTAGCTGACACAGTCCCCTCTAGAGTGTAACCACTGCACTGTGTACCAGGGTGTAGGCACACACGGGGTGTGCACACTATGAAGACCTACAGTACCAACCCAGCTGTGCTTATACCTCATTGTATTGCTTAACTGGGGCCTAACTTCTCCTCTGCTAGCACCCTGCATAGCAGGAAGTGATGAGATCTCAGCAGCCTGTATCTAACACCCTGCTTGCAATAACTTGCCATTACTTGCATCAGTCAATGGTTGCAGCCGTTAGTGACCAACTTCAGCAGCTGTTACTTTTGCAGAAGGAAGAGATCAGTCAAGCAGCAGGAAATTGCACTTAGGACTGATGTGGCCTTCACCTCAGGACTAAAACTGAAGCAGATTTTCACCTTTTAGTGACGTGAAGTATCATGAAAAAAATGGTTTCTTCAGGTTTCAGTGTTGGCTTATGCCGGTTAAACTGCAGTGTTACCATTTTAGCATCACTGCTCCTGCTTGAGGGTGACTTGGTTTGGTTTTGCTCTAGTGTGATTTTAAGGGCAGCCTGACCCTGTGCATGGCAGGGGCTGTCCCAGTCAGGGCAGAAGATGGCATTGAGGAGGACACCCTTCAGAGTAGCAAAGTGGTCTTTAGCTGGGGAAGATGAACTGTGATTGCCTCAGCTGAAGTGACTCTTGGGAAAACGTGTTTCTGACTGCATGGTGAACCAGACTGGGACCACAGCTTGTGGTGCTTTGCTTTATGTGGCACACAGGGCAAGAGTCAGCGCATGAAAGATCTTGAATGGATTTTGTGCGAGGCTGTGGCATGGCCGCATTTGCAGCCTTGTTCTTCATTGCTTTGTGCTGATGCTAAAGGTAGAAATACCACAGCACTGGCCTGCATTTCCAGCTGGAGATGGCAATGAAGAGAACTTGTGTGTGAAAGCTTCCCATCTGGTTTTGGGGAGCCATCCTCTGGGATGTGAGTTTACCTAACTGTTGGTATGCAGACTCCTGCTTGGTACGAGCAGGATCTCCCTCAGAAGTTTAGTGACTGTGGGGCTGCCAGGGAGCTCCTGCATCTCCAGCTGCCTCCTTCACTGCACAGCATTGTGCTGCCATGCAGTGAGTCAGAGGAGGTCCTTGCTTGGGCTGAGTTTCATCCCAGAAACAGCTCCTGTGCAGAAGCAGGGAAGAACGGAGCTTCTTTTTGGCTGCGTTGTGGTTTTAGATTAGCCAAAGCTGCTTGTGCTCTGACTTTGCGTATGTCGTACTGAACAGCTGTTTCACACCTTGAAAGCAGAGGTTAATTGTTAATTTGAGCAAGCTGAGAGGAGATCAGATGGGGTACCAGAAACCTGGCTGTGTTGCATCAGCCCTTACACAGAGCCTTGTTAGTATGTCTCTGTCTGTGTTGTGAGCTACTTGCTCTTTCATTTTATCTGATCAGTTTTCAAGAGCAGAATGATGGCAATAACTCTTAATTTCCCATTCAACTCCTTTAGGTAACTCGACTCAGAAGCAAGAAGTGCACACAGATACAAGTGACCAGTCCTCTGTGCCAAGAGGTAAGGCTGAAACAGACCCATAATGCTCTCAATGGTCTTAGAACGTATGTGTTCTGCCTGTGGGCTGGACAAGACTACAAATGTCCCACATACTGGCTACAGCACTGGCAAAGTGATCGTCACGCGTTGTAACTTCAGGTTTGTTTTTTCTGGTGGTGCTTTCCAGATAAACATCTCCTGTTTCATTTTCTTTCCCTGCATTTCAGAATAGCCTTTTTGGCCCTGGCTCTGATGGGGAACCCACTCAGTTTCTCTTTCCAGGGAATCTCCCATCCACTGTGTGAAACCCCCACTTTTTACAGCTATGCTATGGTTGGCTCACTGAGAAGTGGAGGAAGTTGGTTTGGCTTTTAAAGAATTATCAGACAGACTAACCTGGAGTCAGTCCAACAGAAATCATTCTAGGATGCGGGAATCTGAGCTTAAAATAATGCGTGGTAATAAGTCTAGGACTATTTTCAGGGATGAACTTAGGACTGTGGACTTCCAGCTATGCAAACTGTGAAATGAGGGATCCCTCCTCTTCCCCTAGAGCTCTGCAATGCCATCATTGGACGTGGCATCATTGGAAAATGCTGTTGGTTTGGGGGCACCACTCAGCACTGTCCCTGCACTCTCACGTTACAGCTGCTGGAAGAACTGGAGGCTGCTAGAATCTGAATTGCCTCCTCAGTCTCCAGGTTTTCAGCCTCCAGAAATGAAAGAGCAGCCCAGGCCCTCGCAGTGTGAGGAATCCCTCAGCAGAAGGATACACAGAGGATGTGATTCTGACGTCCAGTTTGCTGAGTGTTTGCAGCAAAAGGAATCAATCCTGGTCATCTGCTGATTCCTGTTCATGCTGAAAGCAGCCATCAGTTTGCTGTGTCATTCTGAGATGTGTGAGGGAAGAAAACGAAGCAGTAGGAAATGAGGCCTTGCATTCTGCAGGCTGCAGCACAGAGGAGTTCCTGAGCCATCAGCCTGGCAGTGCAGAGAGCAAAGTGGAAACCTTGGGTCCTCTGGAGGTGCTTGATATTGCTGTCAGGGTGCTGGATTGCCCATTGGTAAAACACTGGCAGCAGCAGGATCTTCTTGCAGAGCTGCCTGTGTTCCTTGCTGAGGTTTGCTCAGCGTCTTACAACTTTTATGTTTGCAAGCAGGCTTTTAACACTGCACTCCCTGAGCAGCAAACACATCTTAATCATTGGTGTTTTCTGTTCCTGCTCTCTTCCAGGTCCATCACGCGGGCTTATCCTGCTTTGGGTGGACTTGAATCCTGAGGAGGAGTGGAGAATATTTCAAAGAAACTGGGCTGTGGGCTTTGCTACAGTGGGTAGCTGGGGTGTGTGCTCTCTGTATGTGGCATAATCTCTTGTCTCAAGTTTGGCACTCTTCTTCTATACGCTCAGAACCACTTCCTCCACGCCCCACGCACCTCTCCAGTGCTTGTTCAACTACACTGTATGCAGACCTATCCACTTTTGTCCCTTACCTTTAACTATACATTGAACATATACATATATTCCTTTAATTATACATTGAACATATACATATATTCCTTTCCCTTTTCCTTTTTGACATTCCAGCAGCTGTGGTGCCAATGGGGTCACTTCCTAGGATGCTTTTTAGTGGTTGCTTTTTGGCTGAGGTTTTGGCATTGCTCAGCAAACAAGGGACAGAGCAAAAGAATCATTTACTAAACTTAATACATTAAACATCACCCTTCAAAGCATGTGCCTTTTACAGTTCGTGTTGTTTCCTGCAGAGAGTTTCAAAGCAGGTTGTACCATTTCTGATCTCTCAGCTGTCGGAGGCTGGAAATGATCAACACTTGGTCATTGCTGTCATGTTCCAATATCAGATAGATGTTGATTTCTTGTGTCTGGTCATGTGTCCCTCAGAGAGATAGAAGGACCTGCTCAAGTTTTCTTCAAAAACACCCAAGGATGTTGAATAAGAAAGTAGCACGTTACGCTGCAGTAGGCACAGCTGGTGTTATAAACCTGTATGAACTGAATAAACCAAAGTGCTGGAAGCCTGGAAAGCAATGGAGCTCAGGAGGCTCCATTAAACATTAAGCAGCCTGGATGCCAAGGGCAATCCTGGGAGCTGCAGAGTGTTTGGGCCTTAAGGACCAGCCCAAGCTGACTGTCTGAGTGACAGAATCATAGGGGTGGGAAGGGACCTCTGGGGATCATCAGTTCCAACCTCCCTGCCAAGGCAGGTTCTTTAAAGCAGGTTACACAAGAAGGTGTCCAGATACTTTGAATGTCTCCAGAGAAGGAGACTTCTCTTCCATGGCCTTTTGGTGAAGACCGAGTATAGAATCTGTACTTATCAGTTTAACTTTCAGTAGTTGGATGCATGTCTGCATTTACTTCAGCAACTGCAAAAACCGTTGTGTAAGCTCAGCTTGAATTTCCAAATAGTTTTCTCTCCCTGATTTTGCTCCTTTTTTCAGTTCCCTGGGTGCTTTGCTGAAGAGCCTTGCCCAGCTCTCTGTAAGCTGACATTCCAACTGCTGTTCTGATGTGTGTCCACCTTTCCCTTTCAGGGTTGACGCGCCGCCGCCGTAGCAGCAGCCCCATCAGTGATAGGGATGCTAAACAGCAACGCCTGGGTATGTTGATATGCAGAAGCAGAGCAGTGATGGGTTTCCCTCTGAGGAAAGGACGTGTTTAAAACTTCCTTGCATAAGTACTCAGCAAACAAACCAACTTCCTGCATTGAAGGAAACTTCTGCTTTGTGGCTGCAGAAATTCTTATGCAACAGGTTCTGAAATGTATCAACAGTGGGACCTGGCTGGGGACGCAGATGGCATGTAAAGACTTGTAAAGCATTCAGCTGTTCATCTTCTTTGTATTTATTTGTTGGGTTTTTTCTTTTTAAACCAAACTGGGAGATGTGGTGATGATTTAAAACCTTCTAAAGGCTCCACACGTTAAAAGCATGTATGGTTTCAGCTCACTCTAAAATAGAATGGTAACTGAATGGATGAGCGATGACAAAATCAAGTCACAGTAAATCCAAGAAAGGCTCAGTGGTCTGAGCAGGCCTGAGGGCTGTGTAACACTGGTGCAAAAGGGGAAAAAAACGTTTTATTTCTGTGTGTTGATGATGTGCATCTCTAGCTGTGTGAAGCAGCTTCTGATCAGGGCCGGGGTTTCTCTGGGAGCAGCAGTGTCTGCTGTGTTCCAGCTCAGAGCTAACTTCTCACCCTCGACTCATTCTGCTTTCTCAGATTCAGCTGAAAAGTATCGCCGTCTTCTCGTTGACTCCGTCTGCAAGAGATACGGAAGCAGGAGAGCAGCAGGAGCAGCAGCACAAGAGCCGGCGCAGCCGCTGGCTTTCAGCCAAGCCTTTGTCAACCTCGTTCTTCGGCAGAGCAAAGCCTCCCGACTGAAAGAGAGGGCAGATAAACCCCGAGAGGACGTGCCCAGTGCCCCCGAGCCAGAAGAATGTGTGGATACAGCCGTGAGGGTGTCAGATCTGTTTGGTAGCGTGGTGCGATCAGGTGCAACGAAGGTGATTTTTTTGTTTGGTAAACCAGGTACAGGCAAGACCGTGCTGATGCACAGGATTTGTCAGAAGTGGGCAGAAGGTGTCTTACATCAGTTTCTCTTCACTTTCCTGTTTGAGTTCCGGCAGTTGAATTTACTAAAAAGAAAACTGACTCTGAAGGAGCTTTTGTTTGACCTGTTTCTTCAGCCTGAAGACAGCTCTGATGCAGTGTTCCAGCACCTCCTGGAAAACGCCCAGCGTATACTGATCATCTTTGATGGGCTGGATGAGTTTGCGGGTAACATGGACGTGTCATCATCTTCTAAAGGAAGCTCGAATCGTAGCTCCAGTATGTCCATATCTGAACTCTTTGCAGAGCTTTGTCATGGGAACCTCCTGCCTGGTTGCACGGTGTTGGTCACCAGTCGCCCTAAGAGACTCCCCGACTTCTTGATAAACACAGTGGATCTGTTGGCAGAAGTTTGGGGGTTTGATCACGAGAAGGTTGAGGAATACGTCAGCCACTATTTTCGTCATCATTCATTCAGAGAGCAAGCCATCGCTCACCTGAAGAACAACACCAAGCTCCTCAGCATGTGCCAGATCCCTGCTCTGTGTTACGTCGTCTGCATCTGTTTGGAGTATTGGCTCCTTAAACATCAGACGAGCGTGGAACTTCCTCAGACCATGACACAGTTTTATATCAAAATGCTTCTCATCTTCATAAACAAACAGCAGGGAGGGCATGCGGGTGATGAGGAGGCTCAGTTGAACAGTAACAAGAAGGCCATTTTGGGTCTGTGTGATCTTGCACTGAAAGGCCTGGAAGCTAAGAAGCTCGTGTTTTACGTTGGAGATATTCCAGAGCACGTGAAAGAGTTTGCTTCCTTGCACGGTCTGCTGACTGTCTTTGAGGTGAAGACGAACAGTGCTCGCCCCGAGACCGGCTATGCCTTTGTGCACTTGAGCCTGCAGGAGTTTTTCGCAGCCCTGTGTCTCATGATAAGCAAGAATGTGGACAAGAGTCACCTGAAGAGGAAGTTATCTCTGAAGTCCAAGTGGACGTTAAGGAATGAGGCAAAGACTGAGTTCATGGAGAGCTTTCACATCTTCCTCTCAGGCTTGTCATCTAAAGAGTGTAGAACGTTTCTCATGTTGCTAGCTGAACAAAGTGAAGCGTGGGTGCAGGATAAGCAAGATGTCATCCTTCAGTCCCTCAAGAAACTGGCAGCCACTCAGCTGACCGGGCCCAAAGTCATCGAGCTCTGCCATTGCACGTTTGAAACGCAGGGCCTTCAAGTGGCCCAGCACATTGGGAGCCTGCTGAACTTCAAGTATGAATTTAAAAACTTCAGACTGACACCTCTGGACATGTCGGCTTTGGTTTTTGTCATCAATTCGGGCCAGGATGTGACTCGTTTGGATTTTGCAGGGTGCCCCTTAGACACAGGCTGTTTGGAGATGCTGGCCAGCTGTAGGAATGTGGAGCATCTGAGGTAAATGTGCGGTGTGCTGGGGGCTGGCAGGGCAAACCTAGCATTTCTGTTGTAAAGGGGAGAGAAAGAGGATGTGAGAAAACAGCAATTTTGACACCAGAGAAACTCAGTAAATAATGTATTTCATAGAATTGTAGAACAGCCTGGGTTGAAAAGGCCCACAGTGCTCATCCAGTTCCAACCCCAGACCAGGCTGCCCAGGCCCTGGCCTTGAATGCCTCCAGGGATGGGGCATCCACAACCTCCTTGGGCAACCTGTTCCAGTGCCTCACCACCCTTTGTATTTATGAGTGGCTGGAAGATATTAAGGTGATAAATCCATTCTGGCTGTTTTTTTATTTTTTTGTTTGGACTAAAGCAGTGAAAGCAACAAGGTAGTTAGCCTGAGAGGTGAGGGGAGAATGAAAAGTGCTGCTTGGCATTAAAAGGCAAGATGAATCGTGGTGAGCAAATGAAAAAATGATGATGAAGTCACCATAAAGCAGGTGAACAGGAGATCACAACTGCAATCCAAGGTGCCCTCCCTATCAGTACTTTGTTGTAATGCTGGAGGGACTTTCCAAGCAGGATCTCTTGGGATTTTTCTATGGAAGTATCTTCTATGTAATCCCCCCCATAAAGGAAGTACTTTGCCTTCAGACCTTGTGTCTTTTATATTCTGGAAAATGTTGGTTGCTTTGCCACTCAAACTAACAGCATCTGGACTGGAGTCATCCTGCTTGCGACTTAGTAGGTAGGTGCCACTGTACCAAAAGACAAAAGACCAAAAGACAAAAGCTTTCTGTCCTTTCAATGCATGCAGTTAATGTGCAAGTTTAATGGTTTTTTAAAAACCAGATTCCACCAAAAAAGAAAATGACACAGCCCCTGTTATAAAATCAATTCAACACATATGTTTTTTGTTACGTTTTAACCTGCTGTGTGGGCTACTTTCTTTGTTGTATTTAATTTTTTTCCCTTCTCTTTATGTTTTAGCTTTCGGAGTAGGAGGTTTGGTGATGACTTTGCTGCTGCACTTTCAAAGAGCTTAGGAGGAATGGGGAGCCTGAGGAAACTAGAGTAAGTCTGCTTGCAAGGTCTGAGCCTCCTCTGCTGTGCCTCACAGGTTAATCCCTCACTCACTCAGTGCTGATCTTACAGAGCCATGCAGAGCAGCACAAACATCTGTGGCTCTTTTTTCTACCACTACCTCCTATCAGGAGAAGTTTTGCTCTGCCCTGGTTAAAGAGCAGCAGAAAGTTGGTTGCAGGTCGCAGAGTCAGGCAGCATCCACGTGTGTGGTGCAGGCACGTTCTGGGATGGGTTTGCCGTGTGCTGCACAGATGACAGGCCTCCCTCTGCTCAATTTGATGCTTTCTTTTCCAGGGTGACAGGTGGGAGCATCACAGCTGTGGGGCTGACTGATGTGGTCCGAGCTTTGTCACACTGCCTGCAGCTCGAGGAAATAAAGTGAGTGTGGTGTGGCAGTGCCACTGCAATCAGCTGTACATTTGGGTTTGGGGTGCTAATGAGACCCGATCTGTGTGCAGCTTGCAGGACAACCGGGTACAGAATCCAAACGTAAAGACAGTGATGGAGCTGTTTTCCAGAATGGAAAAGCTAAAGAAAATAGAGTGAGTAAAAAAGACATAAACATATCAAAAATGTTAGCTGTTATGAAGCCAAGCACAGCATCAAAGAGAGCTTAAGAGAGAGCCTCAGAGCAGGGTTGATGGATGGTAAGGGTTGATATTAGTAGAGGTGCCACTAGAGGACATGTGGCACAGTTTTTCTCTTCTCCCTCCTCACCTCTCTTCCCCTTGGTCAGGTTCAGGTGAAAATTCCTGAGCAGATGGCTCTCTCCCTCTCTTCCAAGCTTTCCTTTAGCCTTCTTGTCCTGTCCAGTCCCTCTGGGAAGGCAAAACCAGGCCACTGCCCATCCACCTTGGTTAAAAGGGGGACACTGCCCTTAAAGGGCATCCCATTCCCCTGGGTTGTGAGCAGGTGAGTCCAATACGCCTGCAGTTCCTGCTGGGGAGGGGAAGAATGGTGAATGCACCTGCTCCTCTGCTTTCCTGGAGTGCTGGATAATGCTTCTGGGAAGTGTCACTGCTGCCCAGCGGAGCATCTGATCTTACAGGGAAGTTTGAAGGGCAGTGCAGGTGTAAGTCGTGTTCCCTCACATGTTTCTGATACATGTAGACAGCATTATTTTATGATTACATTGAGGTTCACAGGTCTGTGGTCCTGAGGTTCTGTAGAAACAAGATGTTAAAAGGTTTAGTGAGGTCCGACAAGCAGTGAAACAGCATAAATGTGTGGTTAAAGAGCAGATCCTCAAAGCATGCAGGTGTTGTGGGTTCAGGGGTGTTCCTGAGAGTTTTGAGAACCTTCAGTGTGTTGGGGGTGTGCATTTGGGGAACTAAGGACCATGCCTAGCATCTGAAACTGTCTTCCTCACATCCACAGTCTGAGCAAGAACAATCTTTCCTTGAGTGCTGTTCTCCTGTTGGCCAAAGAAGTCACTGTGTGTCAGAATGCTACTGAGCTACGTGTCAGGTATCAGAGCATGAGGGCTCTTACCAAAATCTTTAGGTGATGGCTCTATCGATGGGAGCTGCTTTGCAGTTATTTGTGGGTTAATCAAAATTGATGAAAGATGACTTTTGCTCCTTTTTGTTTTCTGTCTGAAACACAAAATGTGAATCAATCATCTTATGGATTCCCTGCTTGCATTTTTTTTAATAGATCTTTTTGTCTATAAATTGGTTTGCAAGTGTGGTATTTCCTCATCAGTAGCAAAATCTAAACTTGCTTTTAAGCTCTGCAATATATCAATGAGGAAATTCTCCACCAGCTAGCATAATAACAGATTTATTTTTGCTTTTGTAGGTCTAGGATGAAAGAGAAATGTTTAAACCTTAGCTCATGTGCTTTTGCCATAAGCCTAATGGGCCAAGTTAATCCCTGGTGTAACTCAGGGGAAGTCAGCCTGCATACAGCTTTCTCTCATTTTTCTTGCTGGAATGGAGTTTCTACAGAACCTGTGTCCAACACATGGCTGGCTTTGCAAAAAAAAAACCCAACCCATTTCTTCTTAACCACGTTTCTCTTTTGTGTGTGTCAACATAGAGCTGTGGTGCTGCCTTCCAGCCCCATGGCTGCTTTTTAGCTTGTCTGTGGCAACATGCTCACGTGGCAGATTTTGACTCTTTAGCACCCATGGAGCAGCTTTGTTCCTTACTGAGCTCCTCTGCTGAAGAAATGACATCCTTCTACCAGCATCCTAACACTGGCTTCGATCTCATTTTCAGGAAGGACACTGTGATGATATATTTCTCGGGCACATCTGGGAAAGTTCCAAGGTGAGAAACTACACTTGGTCGTGTTCAGCTTGTTGTGCTTTACTCAGTTATGCTGGTTTAAACCATCAGCTCAGTGTCACTCTAAACCACTTCAGGAGAACTGATTGCCTTGCATCTGGCAAAGCTTCCTGTAGTGGCACAGTCTCACGTGGAGGCAAAGCATCCTGTGTCTTACTTGTGCCTTTGATTTGGAACTCAGAAACTGAGTTGATTCAGATAGAAAGAAATCCCCTGTGCTGATGGCTCCCATCTCCTGATGGGGTTTTCTGGCCTTGAAGATCATTTAGCCTGGCTTGGAAGGGTTGGTGGGCAGAGCCCACAACTTGTTGTTTTTTTCCAGAAAGCTCAGAGAAAATGTTAACCAGCTCCTGATTCCTCAGATGCTTTGTGAAGCCATGTTGAAGGCCAAATATTTTGCTTGTTTGCAGGTCTTTGGATTTGTGGGAACCAAACAAGGAATGTGCGACTCCAGCCAGACATCTGAGGCTGTGGTAAGAGAAGGCTCTGAAATTCCTCCTGGTTGATGGGTTCATGCCTCCAGCAGACAGTATTGGCTTTCTGAGAACAGGAGAACTCAAGAGCGCTGTCTGCACGTGCTGAGGCTGGAAAACATCCCTCTCAGCCCTGGCTCTGTGTGCCTTCATCTGGAGACAGGCTCCAGAAATGCCAGCTCCCACTGTCCCCTCACTGCTCGTTAACCTTCTCTGTTCCTAGCTTGCAGGCTTGTGGCTTGTCCTCAAAACATGCAGAGGAGATTGTGTCCATTCTCCAGAGCTACCCACACCTCTCTGAAGTGGAGTAAGTGCACCTTTCCTCCCTGTTGCATTGCTGTGAGTGTGGGCAGGAAGCAGGCAGTGTTAGAGACAGGAGGCAGTGAGACCCCGAGGGAGGGAGGAACCCAGCACACTGTGCTGTGTCTGCTGACATCTTGGTTAGGGATTTTTGGTGAGGTTCAGTGGGAGCTGAATGCTGAGCAGCTTTTGATTCCTGTGACAACTAAACTCCAATTTTCCAGCTCGCTAACTTGAA
This sequence comes from Lagopus leucura, assembly GCF_019238085.1. Lineage (NCBI taxonomy): Eukaryota > Metazoa > Chordata > Aves > Galliformes > Phasianidae > Lagopus > Lagopus leucura. Next base: position 14,898,449 of record NW_024962271.1, read on the forward strand.
ATTGAGATGGAGAACTTCCTTATTCAGTGTCTCCTTCTGTCCTTTCTTCCATCCTTCCTTCCAAGGGGCTGTAAACACTTGCTCAGTTGGTTTCTTGCTTTGCCCTTCCAATTAAGTTTTTTATGTTAGATGTTTTTGGTACTAAGACATGAATCTTGCTTCTCTAGGGATAAAACTCTTAGTCTGGAGTTGCTCTGTGCAGGGATATATAGGGGAGATTGCTCTGAAGCAAAAGAACTGTCCAGGCAAAAAAATAATTAAAAAAATTAGGGAAAGCAAGTAGATTTTGAGGGCTTTGTTGTTTATACTGTCCCCACTAACTGAAAAATGCTTCAGTTTATCAGATAACAAGCTTGGGGATGAAGGCTGCAGTTTCCTCCTGGAAAACCTTTCCTGGATTTCAGTTTCAAAGCAGCTGAAGTAAGTATTGCCTTATACAAAACCAAATTGCCCTTTTGTTTCCTGCGCTTGGGTAAAGAGGGGTTCAGGAGGCAAAGACCTCACGCAGTCCAGCATTGCAGAAGCAGCTGTGAGCACTACTGGGGAAGGATGGGGTTCATCCTGAGAGGCTGTTCAGGCTGAAGCTGGTCACGTACTAAGAGTATATCACTCAGAAGTAGCTGTGAGGGCATCCAAAGTGCCATTTTATTACAACCCTTTCTCAGGAGTAGTGGTCCTGTGTGTTTTGTTCTGTGTTGCTTCTGCAGTGCAGTGGGAACAAGCGTGCAGCACAGTCAAGACTGCTTTCATCAACACAGTCCTTCTGTGTGTTCACTGCATGTGTGATTTCAGTAACCACACGTTTGCCTTTTCCTCTTTCTTAGTCTGAGTCACAACCTGCTCTCCGTTAACGGCCTTTACAGTCTGTTGAAGGCAGTGAATTCCTGTCAGAAGGTGGTGGAGGTGGAAGTCAGGTATGTAAGTCTTGGAGAATCCCATCTGAAGTTCATCCCAAAGTCTGAGAGTTGGGTTCTGAGAGCTGTGTTAACTCACCTCAGGATAGGGGCAGGTAGAGAGTGTGCAAAGATGGTTGCTAATATTTGCCTGTGATGACACATCATTGCAGGGTGATTCTATCTGAGCCACCATCCAGAGTTTGAGAAGGTGCAGGACTGTGTGCCCTGTAATGCTTTGGGGCGTGCGTGGATTGAGTTTTAGGCTCATTTCTGTGCTCTGCCTTGGGAAGTTTTGGAGACAGTCTCTGTGGAGTTTGAGCAATGGTGACATCTCCTGGAGCCGAGCTGAAAGTTCTCCTCTCACTATTTTCCCTTGGAGACACCTTAGGATTCCTGTGCAGCAATTTTGTCTGCATTTTTTCTAACTGCTTGGAGAAACTGAGTTATCAGATATTGCATAGTTTTATCCAGCCAGGGTTTAAAGCTACTGGAGGTGATCTTTTGCTTGCTTTGGGAATAGTTTAAATGATGAATAGCACTGAGGCGTTAGGAGCAGATCTGTACCAACACCAAGCATTCAGAAAAAAAGAACTAATTTCAATAATCAAAATGGGCCATTGATTGATTTATTTTCTTCTTTACTCAGCCTTTATCATAACACTGCAGTCCTGAGGTTTACAGAAGATGGAGAATTTGCTTCCCCTCCTCCTGGGTAAGGTGTGCGTGGACATATGTGGGTTTGTTTTCTTTCTTCTCAACATCTTGTTTAGTTCTTATGTCCACTTTTGGCACCAGAGGAAACTCTTCAGTTCTTCCTTTCTTTCATCTGAATCTGAACTTAGTACTCTCCCCTGGTTTTCTCAGCTATTTGGAATGTTTTCCACTAGCTTCTGTTAGGTGAAATTCAAACTCAGACATTTTGGCATTTGGATGCTTTATTTACTTATGACCAGGTTCCTTTTGCTAAGACACTCTTTGTGCACAGTATGTTCAGGTAAAAGCTGAATGCTCCATAAAATTGTAGCTTAGATGGGAAGTCTGTCATATTCCTCTTGTCCCCAGCCTCCTGCACTCTCAGAGTGTTGGGATACTCACTGAAAGAAAGAAAACCTGCTATGGAAAAGATGTGGGTGTGGGTATCTTTACCTGGGGATGTGCCCTGGGCATCTGCCAAATTGCCAAAGCCTGAGTATTTTATCCTTGTCTGGTTTTGTGCTCACTTAGTAGGGAAGAGTCTTTGTACCCTACTGATGACCAACGGGATGACAAAGAAAACCAGACACCTGCTCCCTCCAAAAAAATAAGGTACTGCTGCAGATATCCATTGTATTTCATTTATTCCCCATGTCTGTATCCTATAGCTGAATGAAACCTGCAACTCCGAGTTCGAATGGTGAGTTGCAGGAGAGCTGGTAAAGACCCATTCAGTCCTCACTGTGCTCACAGTCCTAGCTCACAGCTCTGGAAGCTCTGTGGTCAGTGTCTGTGGGCTTCTACAGCACTCAAAGTAGCTGTGGGCTGTGCTTCCTCATTGACAGCATCAGCGTGGTGATTGTGTGCTACGGCGTCAGCTTCCACGTGGCAGCTGGAGGAGACTGGTGGTGACAGAGCTTGTGGCACTGCAGGGACTTGCTGCTGTTAGTAGGGGAAATGCAATGGAAGCTGGACTATTGATTTCTCTTTTTCCCTTAGGTTGACAGACTGTCGTTTTCAAGCCAGCGACCTGGAGAAGCTGTGTGCAGTCCTGAAGGAATGTGGCAGCATCTCTGAGCTGGAGTGAGTCCTTCGTAACTCCTACACTCTTTATCTGCAGTTTGTGGGGGTATTGTGAAGATGCCATTTATCTGTGCCAGAGTGTTGTACAGAAAATGTGGCATACATACAGCTTTATGTGGGCTGGTATCCTTAGTCAGGGAGTCATGCAGTTGTAGTGTTCTGTGAAGGCAAGGGTCACAGCTTATACATCCAGAAAGGAGCTGTTTGATCACTTAGCCTGCCTTCAGGTGGCACAGAAGCTGTAAAATCTTGCCTTGTGTTTTTGGCCCTGGGGCCATATGGGAGCAAACCTGCAGAGGATGAAGAATGCAGGCCTTCTGCTTTCAGAGCTCTTGCTGCTGAGAGTTAATGGTGTTTGTTGTGCTTGCCTTTGAAAATTAAGTGCCTTTCTTGAAATCCTAGCCTCTCAAGTAATTATCTGGGAGATGAAGGACTTGCCCAGCTGTTGCAGTTCCTCCCGAATCTGAAAATGTTAAGGTCACTCAAGTGAGTAGCTCACATTTCTCTTTACTCACGGATGGGTTTTTGTGGGAGTGTTGGTACTGGAAGCACAGTCTATATTTAGGAAGGGCTGTGAGGATCAAGTGAAGTTACAGTTTGTGTTTTGCAAGTGTGGATCTGCTGCGCCCTCTGGTCTTTCCTCATCTCTATTCCAGTACAGATTCTTGCCTCACATCACTATTTTAAAACACAAAGAATTTCATTTAAGCCTAAGAAAAAAACCTTTTCTGTTGAGCACAGTCGAGCACTGAACGCAGCTGCCCAGAGAGACTGGATTCTCCATCTTTGGAGATGTTCAAAGCCATGTCCTGAGCAGTCTGCTCTGAGCAGTAGGGTTGGGCTAGGTCATCTGCACAGCTCAGCTCTGCACTTGTGTCTGCAGAACTCGGAAGCTTGAAAGCACAGGAAGAAAGTTGAGAGAGAAGCACCTGAGGATGTTGGACAAGGATGTCTGTTACTGGATGACACAGTATAAATTGGTAGTTTTGCTTGCCACAGCTGTTTTTTCTCTTCTTCCTGTAGGCTAAATAACAATCAGATCTCCCTGAGCTCTGTGTTCTGCTTAGCTCAGTCCTTATGTACACTGGAACACATTGAAACAATGGACCTCAGGTATGACCAAGAGTACTTTTCCTGTCATTTTCTGCTATAAGACTTCAAGCTGTGTGTTTTCAGGAGTAATACAGAAGCTCTTGACTTCAAACTCCATCCTAATTCTGTTCTGCTCTGGTTACAGCTTAGGACGCATGCAGGTGGTTCATCTAACCTTTGGGGACAGAATCAGGTGAAGTCACATCCACTGATCCATTCAAAGCCTTTCAAACTCCTCCTTACAAGATCTCATATAAATGTAGATTTGTGTGTCCCCCTCATTGAAGAGTTGTTTGGCTGCAAGCTGTGGCGGTGGTGGTGGGAGCGGGGTGATCCTTTGGGCCTGATTGAGGCTGCGGAGCAGACAGCAGTATCCCAGTGATGAGGGATACGCCAGCTCAGAGCAGAGGTCCACAGTGGCACGTAGATGCAGTGCTCTGAAGGCTGGGGAGAGGGATTCTAAGACCCTTCTTTGTTCTGGGAACAGCAGACGATGGAGCGGGTGGAGCTTGGAGGCAGACTGGAACATGAGGCCACTGCCCTTCTGCAGTTACACAGGGGCAGTGACAGCATAGCTGATGGGAGAAACTGTTCTTTCCCCAGGCTCAAAAGGACCAGCAGATGGAGAAGTTGTTTCCTGGTGCATCCAAAGCACGTAACAAATGGACAGTGCTTTCGGTATGGCAGCCCAGCTTCCTTTTGTCACACAGAATGGTGGGAGAGTTGGCTCTGGGATGTGTCTGTAGTGTAATGTGTGGACCAGACCTGTGCCTCCAGCTGTTTCTCCTTCCCTGGACACAGGGAACTCTCCTGTGCCCAGCCTGCCTTCAGAGGCAGACTCTGCTCTCCTGGGAAGAGATTTCTTTCCCTCACTTGCATCCCACTGATTATGAAGAAATGGGTCTGGGAAGGAAAGATGGCATCTCTTCTACATGGAGCCACTTCTGGAATATGTTTGTCTTTAATCTCTTTCTCTCTCTTCAGTCTTCTTCCCTGTTAAAGCTGGCCAGGGAGTCCATACACCAAAATAACACTTGGTCACGAGGGCTTGGCTGGCATAATTCGACAAAGCCTCGCACAAATCAGGCCAGCTGGCATCAGCCTAGGCCAGCAGCCTTTGTGCTGTGGGGTGACTGGAGTCAGATCCTAGAGGCAGATGGGTGAATAATACACCTTCTTGGTGTAGACTTGGGGTGACCTTGACTGCAAGTGTGTATGTGAAAATAAATAGTGCATCTTTTGCTTGGCCATGCTCTACAGGGAAAGATTGTACCCATAGATAATGATGTGCAGCCTGGCTGACTACTGCATTCATCCCATGGAGGCCTGCCAGTGAGATGTTTATGATTTCCTTCTTGGAGAATGAGACAGGAGGCTCCCATCTCAACGTGCTCTGTGAGAAATGACAGCGCTGAGCAGCTCACAGTGCTGTCCAGGCAATTCAAGTACCTGTGATGTATCTATAGTGGGGTGACACCTGAAGTGATATAGTATTTGGTGGCCTGGCTCTCTTGAATCAACTCAGAATCAGTAAAAATCCTGTGGTTGTTACAGATTTTGACTTCACATTCCTAGATTGCAGATAGCAAAATAGGTGTAGTGGAAGTAAGAGGGTTGCTAAGGGCCTTGTCCTAAGGAGTGTGGCTCTGGGATATGAAGGGACACGATCCTCACACTGTGGCCATGGGAAATGTTGAGCTTCTGAGTGCTTTGTTTGCTTCAGTCTCAGGGATTGCATGGTGGGTCCTGAGGATGTGACCAGGCTGTGCCAGATACTGACACAGTGTGCCCAGCTGACGGAAATCGAGTAAGTGTTGTGCACTCAGCAACTGTCTGTCTCTCCAGCCCACAGGTATGGATTCAGAGATGAGGTTAGCAGCTCTCCTTCATGGAGCTGTGCCTATGGCTCTCCTAAGCCTGTCTGTATGTAAATGTTGCAGAACACTTCTGCATCCTCATAGTATTCCTCAGACATAAGTGTTGGCCTCTGCTCCTGAAGGCTCAGGCTTACAGTATATCCAAAGAGCAGCTGGCCAGTAAGCCATGAACTCCTGAAAAGCTGGTCACTGCAGGCAGGAGATGGGCACTAGGAAAGTTAGATTAATACTGCTCGAAAATGAAAATTGAGTAATAAAGAATAATTAAAAACACCCAGCATAATACCAGCACTACCTGCAGGAGGTGCATCAGTAGCAACTTTTTATATCTTGTATCATGGAAAAATAAGGTTTTTAGGATGTAATGATTTTACATGCACGTTGGTATCACAGATATCCCTACACAGGTTCCCTGTAACTTGTTTCCTTCCATGTTTTACAGTCTGTCTGGAAATGCACTGAGTGACCAAAGCATTGAGAGATTACTGAGCTTCCTGCCATACCTGTGCCAGCTGACACTACTGAGGTAACGTTTGGGGTCTCTGCTTTGAGTGTTGCCATGAAGGATTCGTTTAGAGAGTGCCAAATGCACTGCACCTCTTAGGAACATCAGACAGAAATAGTAAGTTAACAAGACAGGTAAAGAAAATGCAGGCTGACTCAGAACACTTCACACCAGTACTTGTCTTACTTGAGAGCCAAAGCAGCACTGAATGCTTTTTTTTTAATTAATGTATGCATTAATGCAGATAGAAAAGACCAGAGGCCAAATACCTGCCCTGGGCCCCATGTCCCCAATAACCCTCACTTAAACAGTCCCTTGGAGCATGATTTCCAGCATCCATAACAGGTGTCTGTGGTCAGAGCCATTAAATCTTTCCTCAGCGGTGTTGAATTAAATAGGGTGGATCCAGGTTTTTGCACCTCAGAGGAGACAGTGGGAAAATGGGGCCATGTGTATAACAGCCATTCTTCCTGGAAGCTGATTTCATTCTTTTTTCTTCCTCTCTCCTTTTCAGTATCAGGAACAACACGTTTTCCCCATGTTGTGCTGTCTTATTTGCCAACTCAATCAATCTCTGTGAGCGCATCAGAAGGGTGGAAGTCAGGTAAGGCTCTTGGGCTGCTTGGAGCCCAGCAGCTCAGCTTGAAAGGGATCACAAAGCTGTCTTCTTTGAGGAGCACTGCTGAAAGACTGTCCTTTCTGTTTGCTTTAGGTCAAGTCAGAATGCTTTCTTACACTTAAGAACAAGCATGCAAAGCCAGAAGGCATCCTGCAGGTACTGACATATAAGAGTGGCAGTCGTTTGTTCTGATTAGGCTTGTGCAAGTATGCTCAAATATTCTACTGCATGAAGACTGGGGGGCTGGCAGTCAGAGAGCTTTGTCTTGTCAACAAGGCTTTGGATTTCAATTCAGCAGCCTCGGTGGCTGGGTGGGCTTTAATTCTTGCTGTGCCTTATGCAGGCTGACTGACTGTGCCATCGGCCAAAGGCAGATAGAGAAGCTCTGCAGAGTCCTGGAGCAGCATGGGTGGCTGGCAGAACTGGAGTAAGTGACATTTGGGTTGTCACCATCACCTTGAGCAGGAGTTATCCAAAAGAGCTGGGTCAGCAGGGCTCAACATCACCCTGGTTTCCCTGTGTGTGTGTGTGTCTTCCTTCAGACTTTAGAAACTGATTTAGAAATCAATAAGTAATCACATGGCTCCTTTATGTATGTTCTGAGAGGGCTTGAGCTTGTGTAGGACAGCAACCTTGGGGTTTTTCCTCTGTGGCCATTATGAGGTATTGCTTTCTTTGAGCTCTTCTCTGAGACAGCACTCAGAGCTCTTTATCTGAGCTTGCCCTGGAGTTCGTGCGGGTGGAAGTTTTGTAGGAGAGTAGTTCACAAAGGAGAAAATCTAAAAGGCTGAGAGGGGATCTAAATCCAGAAGTTGCACCTCTTTCCTTTGAAGCTTCTCAGAGTAGCATTACCACTCGAGTTTGGGTTCACAGCTTTGTCCTTTTGTCTTTCAGTCTCTCCAGGAATCAGCTGGGAGATGAAGGCTTGAGGTTCCTCTTGGACCACTTGCATCGAGTGCCTGTTGCCTGTTCTCTCAAGTAAGAAACAGCTGTGAATCTGCAGGCTCAGAGAAGCTCCTGAGCCTCAGATGGAGCAGGAAGTGCCCGAGCAGAAAGGTTCTCAAACACAGTGCCTCATGAAGCTGGTTGTCATGCTTTTTGCCCAGTCCTACCTTGAGAGATAAGGTCTGGCAAGCCCGAGTACAGCTCAAGAGCTCTCCACATGTACTGTGATAGAAACTGACTCAGCCCCCCAAGTCTTCAGTTACTCACCTCTCTGAGCACACTGTCCTCCTGAAGTTAGCTGTGTCTCAGAGGGGTTTCTTCCTGCTCTGCTTTCAGTGCCAGCTTGAATTTTGAACTGGAATTTCACCTCTCTGGCTAAGGAGCTTGGGCACAGCCCTGAATCTTAACACCTTTCTGTTCTCTTCTTTGCAGTCTCAGCCACAATGGGATTTCTCAGCATGGAGTTTTGCATCTCGTAAATGCCTTTTCCACTTCTGGAAATACCACTGAAGTTCTGGTCAGGTATGTGTCTCGTCACTCATTCCTGACTCTTCCCTACATTTTTTCCTCTTCATTATCCTAAAGTTTGTGATCTTCAGGTTTAGAAAACAAGGGCCACATTTTGAGCTAACTCTACATACACGTGCATGCAGAACTTTTGCTTGTGTCCATTTCTACTGGCCAAACATGGCTGCCAAAGAGGAAGGTAGCAGAACATTATTCCACAGGGCCAAGTAGTTTTGTGTATAAAGACACACATATTCAGGTTACGTACATCATAATTCTTGTTATGCTTATATCTGTAAATAAACCCCCTCAGTGCGGGGGCAGCATCTGCTTCCTAAAGAATGTGGTTCCTAATTCACTTGAGTAAGTTGAGATTTCAGTTAGTCTCTGTCAACCAAGCTGGTCTAAGGGCACTTTCATTCATTCCTGCTTTTGAATGTAGGTGCCAAATCTCTTGGCAGGGTTATATTTAAGCAGCTCAGTTTTCTGTTTGAGCTCTCCCCAAAGCTTTGCAGAGGAGCAGAGAGTGCAGGCGCTGGAGGAGGCAGATGAGAGCAGGGCAGATCAGGACTGCTTCTCTAACTATCAGTGCTGTCTTAGCATTAGTGAGACCTTATTGAAGCACTGAGTTGGTTTCTCATCCTGAGCTGGACCAGGTCACTGTGTCACTGCTCTGCTGCACTGCTGTGTGCAGTCTGATGTACTGACCATTCTGAATTCTGACCATTGGGTAAATAGTTATTTTCTCTCCAAATCCTACACTCGTGTCTTTTCTCTGCAGTCTGTGCTCCAAGGCAACTTTAATCATCAAGCTGACAAGCAGAGAAGACCCAAGAAAGATTTTGAGGTAAACAATACAGATTTGTGCCTGAGATTTCTGAGTCAGAAAGCCTGAACTGATCGTAAAGAACTGACACCTTTCTTCTTTTGCATCCTTTCAGGCTCACAGAATGCAGCTTTCAGCCAGAGCACTTGGAAAAGCTGTGGTTGGTCCTGGAGAACTGCACCAGTCTGACAGAATGCATGTGGGTGAATGGCTGATGGAAGGTCTGCTTGGACACACTGGGCTTGTTTGTAAGCCATTCATTACAATCATCTTTGCTTCTAGATCCTCCAACAACAACGTGACAGTCGATGCTGCAGAGGGGCTTTTACGTTCACTGAGCAAAACTCCAGGTCCTCTAAAAATCAGGTATGATGTCACTGTGCTGCTTCAGATGTTGATGTGGAGCTGCTCTGGTAATCTTGAGGTCTGTCATCAAAAGCAACTGTGAACTGTGCTTCGTAAGACAGGCAGTGATGGCCTGAGAAATTCCCATGCAGGACTCTGAGTTGCATTACAGCTTTATCTGCTTCATTCATTACGAAGCATCACGTAAAACTGTGGCAAGAAACTGTTCTGAATTTGTAGACTTCTACCTGCCTTACAAAGAAGGGTTTGATTCTGTGTGAACACCTTTTTGCACTGTGTCCTCACCAGAGTTCTGGTTAACATTAGAGCCACGAGAGCCAGGGTTGTTGTTGTTGCTGTCAGTGATATGCAGGCAGAAGCTGGTTTACATCCTCCTCTGCTTGTTCTTCATTGGCATCCTGTTTCCTCTGCAGACACCACTTTGATCAGCAGAGCAGCCTTTGCGTGTATATGGGGTGCTGAGCACTCAGCTGCCAGAGGCAGAGATGAATCTGTGCATGTGAATAAAGCAGTTCTGTTGTATTGTGCTTTGCAGCATAGAAGAGCCCTGGGTGTGTAAGTTGAGGGTCAGGAGCCTTCTTGAGCTGGCTGTCCAGGCCCATGGAAACATCACTGCGATCACGTAAGTAGCAGCTCAACTTCTACTATCTTCTAGGTATTTTAGCCTGGATGTCTTAAGAGAACAATATTGAAGCCAGCAGCTTCATTTGTTCTTTTCTTCTCTGTTCTCAGACTGTATTGCATTTGTAAGCCATGAGCCAACTTGAACAGACCCAAATGTCTGGTGGATAGAAGTTATTAGAAAGTTTGTGGTCACCTACTTTAGAAGGATAAGTGGAAAGGAAATGCTGTTCTTGATCTTCCATGAGAGAAGGGCTGCCCAGGAACTAATTGAAACATTGCACATCCATTCAGAGATGGGTGGTTAGCATGAATGCTAATCTCTACCCCATCCAGTGCTCCTGGTTTTTATTCTGGACAGCAAAGTAAATGCATGATGTTCTCTGATCTCTGCCTTCCAGGATACATAAAGAGAAAAGCCTCTTCCAGCTAGGCGTAAGGCTCCCACACTGCCTGGAAAAGGTGGGATCAGTCGTTAGCAGGTGAGAAGGCATCTCTTTGTTCAGCTTATTCTGCTGCTCACCTTGTGATGAAAAACACTTCAAAGTATTTGAGGCTCTCAGCTCCATGTGTTCAGTTTTGGGACACCTCTGTATGGCACAGCAGAGGGAAGCTTGCTCAGAGAGGGCACTTCCAAAGCCTGACCTGTTCCTAAGCCTATCTCCAGGGGCTCCAGCTGCAGCAGAGGGAACGCTGTGTACAACAGTGGGAACTGCTGATGGACACTGATGCTGGTGGTGTTTTTTTGTCACACAGATTGAATTTGAATGAGCCAGAAATCAAACAGGCTTGCTTCTACCAAAGGGTTCGTGACAAATGCACCCAGCTTCAGGAGCTGAGGTGAGTCATTAGGCATCTCAGAAGACTTTCCGGGGGGAAAAGGAGTAGATTTTCTTTTTATGGTCAGGATGGGGATGTGTTACTCTCATACTGAGTAGCACATTTTGCTGGGGATATCCTTTCAACTTGAAGCATAGTAATATTGGTAGTGCTGGCTGCTCCAGACGTGCAGAAGCCCTGAGAACATGCACTGCATGGAGGAAATCAAGGAGGGCGGGGGGGAGGCCAGTGCAAGGTCAGTGCTTGTCCTCTCAGTCCCCTAAATACAGTGTTTGGATGGGTAATAGAAAAGACCCCATAGAGGCTTCCTGGGTGTCTTCTGAAAGCATCTCACTCTCCCCTCTGACCAGCTCATCTGTGCAGCCCTGTTGTGGCTGGGAGCTGCTGTGGGGCCTCATCACGTGTCAATATCTTGACATCACATGAGTGTCCCAGCAATGAAGGTGCTTTAGCTGTGGCTTAATGCAGACCTTTTGTCACCAGTGGATCATCTTCTCACATCCACTGTTCTGTTCTTGCAGGTGGTCTCATGTTGAACTCCACGATGACACAGAAATGCTAGTCAGCATTTTGCTGCCTTTTCCAGACCTGAAGAAGTTTGAGTATGTCTCCAGCTGGGACTTCTTCCTTTTGCTTTATAGTTTGTTCAACACTGTGCCTCACCCCGATCCTCTCTGAAATGCTCTTTGTCTGGAGTATGGCCGTGAGCTTTGTGATCTCTGCTGAGCTGTGTGAGGTTGTGCACTGAGCAGCACTCTGCAGTGTGCATTGTAGGTGGTTGTGGAGGTGTCATGTCTTGAGGTTTTTGCTTTTCCCTTTTCTTTTTTTCAAATGGAAGCAATTTGAGATCGAGACCTCGGCTCTTGTATGCACTGTGCATCGTTTTATACTGCCCTGCTGTGTGTAATAGGTTGTCTGGTATAAACAGCACTGAATCCTTTTCACAGCTCCCTTCAGCTGCATGTAAATGGGAGGCAGGCTTGCAGAGGGTATCTCTGCCCAGTGAAATGCTGGGGCCGGAGGCATTATGTGCTATTTGGCACTTGCACATTCTGTGTTTTGAAGATCTGACCTGCCCAGTTTTCACAGCCCTGTGTCCAGCAGCTATGAGATAGGGCAGTGAAGAAGTAAGCTCCTCTTCTACATCGTGCTAAGAACTGTGCTTATTTGATCCTTGCTGTTTTGCAGGCTGACCTCTTGCAGTTTTACACCAGCTGGAATTGACTGCTTGATCACAGGCCTGCAGAGGTGCCAGGCTATTGAAGAGCTCAAGTGAGTACCTCGGATGCTGGTGTCTGCTGTACCTTTCTTGAAGCTTTAATGACACTACACCCTTTCTTCTTCCTGTACTACGAACAGGCGTCACATAGGGAAAAAGCAGCAGTTCCTTTTTACTTGTAATGAAGGATGGGTGGGAGAGACAAGGTTTGGGATCTTGGTATTTTACCAGCATCCAAAAGCATCCAGTTTTACTAAAACCTATTCATGGGACTAGGAGACACTTCCATTTCTCTTCTGCCCTTGTACTGCTCTCCTCTGCTCTGGGTGCTCGCATGGCTGCCCATGAGCAGTTAGTTGTTCCTGTGTTATTTCATCTTGTAGCCTGGGCCACATGAAGCTCGGTGATGCTGCCATTCCTAAACTTGTGCTTGGACTCTGTGAAATGCCATCTCTGAAAAGGCTGATGTGAGTATTGTGAGCTCAGCTCACTGCTAGCCCATCCCCTCAACTCATGACTGAAATGTTTTACTGCCGATGTCCTTTCCAGCTTGAACCATAATGGAATTGGTGACGATGGCTGCTCCAGACTCGTAGAAGCCCTGAGGACCATGCACTGCATGGAAGAAATCAAGTAAGTTTTTCCTTGCTTGCAGTCTCTCCTCAGCAGAGAGGTGATCCTTAGTGCTGACGTTTGCTAAGGTCCCAATGTGCTTATACACAAAAGCAAGGTGGTTACAAAATGCTGTGTTTAAGGTGCCTTGGGTTCAAGGAAATCAGAGCCTGATTTTGAAAAGGGGAGAGTTTAGTCTAACGCCACTCCATTGCAGTGGGTTAAATGGAGCCTCTGTAATTACATCTTCTCTGAAATCTATGGGGCCACAGACCCCCTTTTCTCCTGGGAGAACCTCAAATCCATCACCCCCCTCTGAGAAGGTCTTCAGCTAGGGCTCGCTCTGACTTTTTGCCCCCCATCTCCCTGTATCCAGGTCCTGTCCCTTCTCTACCACAGCAGCTTGGAAGACCAGCTGTGCCTTGGAATTCTGGCTGAAGTAATTTCCCACCCCTTAACAAGACCCAGTGATTTTGATTGCTGTTTGTAATTTTTTTAATGCCTCATTAACAGCTATGAGTCTTTCACGAGAATGTTAAGACAAGCAGCTCTTTGATTCTGCTGTCAAGGTCAAAATGATCATCCAGCAGATGTGAGATGTTAAACAAGATGTCGTACTGTGATGCCTAGCATTTTCCTTTACAACAAGCCTTTTTTTCTCCTTCCTGAAGTTTAGGCCACAACAAGATTGGAGATCTAGGCCTGATAAATATAGCTGCTGTCCTGCTGGAAATGCAAAACTTGAAGAGAATCGAGTGAGTCACTTTGTTTTGTTTGCAATGATTTGGTGTTGTTGCCAGTTGGTGGGGATGCCTGGCAGGGAGCCTCTGCTGCTTTCCTGCCTGCAGCGTTCCGCCTCCTTCCAGTCTTTTCCATGTAATTGAAGACACCATACAAAATGTACAAAACCAATGGAAGGTGTTTCCTTCTCCTGCCTGTGTACATCTGGATCTGGCATTGAATTTTTCTGCCAGCAGAGAGGCTGATTGTGCCCTCCCTCATGCAGCCATCCCCAGAGGCAGCGGTAGACACTTGCCATGCTTTGCTAGTTGCTTGACAAGGGAGATCCGTGGTTTGATTGTGTCCTGTGTCCACAAGCTTGTGGGGAATCATGCAAGTCTCATATCCATGCAGTGTGTTTCTTTGGGAACCCTGCACAGGGTTCCTACAGTGATAGTCCCAGAGTTGCTACACTGCTCTTCTTTTCCTGATGGAAGTAGAGGTGGAATTGGGAATTCATCAGAGCGAGGATACTGTCGTCAGATGAGGTTCTTGCTCTGAGATGTGGATCCATGCAGCTCCTCCTCTGGGGGAATGAGATTGAGAACACCCAGACTATCTGTTAAGTTCAGCTCTGGAATTAAAAACCTGGAATTGCTTAAATGAGGAAAAAGGCTCCGTCTGGGAGCAGAAAAACTGCTCCTTCACCCTGGTATCTGCCAGGGCGTGTGTGGCTCAGTGCTTGAGGAAAATGCAGGGCAAAACCCTGGGCCATTTTCCAGAGATCTGTTTCTCAGGACAAACTGCTGCAGCCCCATGTAGGCTGTTGCTGCAGAGACCCAAAGCTCCCATTATCCCAGACCACAGTGAGGTGGTTACACTGACACGTTCTGCTGCTTGTTCAGTCACTGAGAGTCTTTCGTGCTTATTTTAGCCTCTCAGGGAACTGTCTTAGTCCTGCTGGAGGAGAAAAGCTGATGGAAGCTCTTGCCAATTGCAAGCACCTCGAGGAGCTAATGTAAGTTGGTCATTTCCAATGGCCCTTCAAGAAGCAGGGCAAAAATCAAGGCATAGAAACCAAGTCTATTCTGACTCCAGTAAGGCCAAAATCAGTTTTAGTACTGATTCTTAGGAGAGCAAGGTAAAAAAATCACAGTTGTGTAGGATAGGAATGCATGGTGCTGGGTGTGGGAGCTGTGGGGGCCTGGAGGATCCCAAGAACTGTACAGACTGCATCAGTAGGGATGGATCTGCAGTTGAACAGCCAGTGTCACAGTGCTGCACAGCCCATGTGGTGCTTAAGAAATTAGGAACAGCAAATCTGAGTTACTTGCTCTGTTTTGTGGCTGACCCTCATAGCATTAAGGTGATGGCCAGAGGCATCACCTCTGTGTGAATGTCGTGGGTTTTACGTCACTCCTTTACTTCTGCTGCAGGATTTCAGACTCGTTGTTATTTCTGCCCACCCCCAGCTCCTTTCAGCACAGCCCCATGCACATGAGGAATGGAGGTCACAGAGTTGTGTGGATGACACACAGTTGAGGAATGAGGCTCTGTAGTTCACTGCATTCAGTAACATTTCATTTCTGCCCCCTCCAGACTATCAAGGAATGCTTTTGGAGATGGGACAGCGGTGAAACTTGCCCTCTGTCTGCCTCGCATGAGCAGGCTGAGGATCCTGCAGTAAGTGTCAGCCTGGGAATTAGCTGGACGGCCAAAAGAAGGCACTGAAAATGAAACAAGGCATAGACTGAAGTGGTGCACCGAGCTCCTAAGGGGCTCAGGATCGAGGGACCCTCTTCAGTTACCCTGCTGCATCAAACACTGACAGCATTATTTCTTATCTGAAGTCGTTCCACCACTGGTGTCACATCAGCTGTTCTTGTGTAATCCCTTGCAGTGTTCATTTTAGAGATGAACCACACATTGTATTCTCAGCAAAGCAGCCCTTTTAATTGATTGTGACCTGCTGACATAAAATGACAGACCACATCTATCTTCCTATTCTGATGTAATGTAAAGATAAATACGAACAGCTTTTGTGGCCCTCCACTATTCTGTACAGGTACCTTGCAGTCATTTTTCGTGCTGAACTCAGTGGTGTTACATTTTTAAACCATATATTGGAGTCTTTCTAGAGCTCCAACATGTTGGACTTCCTCCTGCTACACTGCAGCAGCGAAGCAAGAATTCCATGAGCTAAAAGAGGTCACTGGGCTCAGTTAGCAGAGCCATATGTTTTCCATCCTGTCTAAAGTATCATCAAAACACAACTTAGAGAAGCAATCCCAGTGATGAGAGGCTTCAATCCTCTGGGTAGCTTCTTGTTTTCACTGGGACGGTGTCAGGAAATCTGCAGGCTTGAGGCCCATCCACTTTTGTTCCTCATGCTGTTCCTCACCATCTCAAACTGATCCCGTGGGCGCAGAGCTGGAGGCTCCCAGTGGTGCCATGCAGCATTTGCTTTTGCACAGCTGGCTAATTGTGCTCCTTTGTTCTGAGCACGGGCAAAACCAGTGAGCTGCTTGTCCTGAGGGCCAGGTATCCCTGGCAGCAGCAGGAACACCAATCAGCATGAGACACTGATTCAGAAGATGCTTCAGCTTTCTTCTTGGCAAGTTATATGTAAGCTTTTATTGCAGCTTTATTCTAAAAGAATCCTCCAATACTTGTGTTTCTTTGGCTAGCTTGCAGCACAATAACATCGGGCCAGCAGGAGGAACGGAGCTGGCCAGAGCCCTGGTGGCATGTGGACTGTTAGAAGAGATAAGGTAGGTTGTGGCAGGAGCACTGGGGCTGCTGCCAAGCATATGGACTGGTATTGCTCTGCAAGTGGGAGGCATTTCAGCCCACAACTGAAATGGGGCTGCATCTAGGCTCCGTCCCTGCTCAGGGTGGCCTCATGGAAGGCAATCCTTCCACCGGTTGCTAACTCTGGTATAATGTCTTTACTCCAGTTTCCTACTGTTCTTACAGTTTATCTGAAAATGGCCTTGGGGAAGGAAGCATCCGTGCCCTGTCTGAGGGACTGCTGCATTTTGAGTACCTCCGGAAGATTGAGTGAGTACCAGGGTGCTGAACTGCTTGGGCAGAGCGTGGCTTTGTAGCATTGCAGCAGATGGTGCTGGGGCCAGATTCCCACCAGCTCCAATGCCACCACATTGCACCCTCTCTATTTTTTTCCCCCTCTTTCCTCTGCTCCAGGTTGAAACTCTGTGGAATCACTGATGATGCTTCAAAATTACTCTCTCGTGGCTTCCAACAGTGCCCTGCCATGGAGGAGATAATGTGAGTGTGGGAACGGGTGGGAATGGAGATCACAGGTATCTCAGGCATTAAGTCAAAGCCAGAACTTACCGCCCTCGGTTGGGCTTGGCTGACTCACAGCCTGGGATCTCTTGTCTGTCTTAGATTGTCTTGGAACGCCCTTGGTGATGGAGGAGCCCAAGCGTTGGCCAGCATCCTCCCAGGGATGGAAAAGCTGAAGGTGTTAGAGTGAGTACAGCCCTGAGAGTGGCACCAGAAGACTTGTATTTGTGGCACTGAGCCTTCAGCTGCAGTACTTCTGTGGGATGAATGCTAGGAGCAGCAGACAGACTGCTGCTCTCCAAATGCTTATGTAGCCTGCTGCCAAAGGCCAGCTTTGCTTGGCACAGAGCACAGAGGTGCTGAGGCAGACTTATTTAACTGGAGGTGTTTGCTGTGGGTATTTAAGCAAGAACTATCCCGCCTATGCTTCCTGTTGGAGTCAGGAAAGACAAAGTGATATTCCTTGAGTGTGAATCATATCATCTAACGGCCTCAGGTGAGCTGCTGCTTGCAGTCTGTCACTTCTCTTTGGTGCCTGGGGTGGTCTAGACGAGTACCCTTCTCATACAGCCTGTGTCAGGGCAAGAAATGCATAACCCAGGCTGTAGTGGCCAGACTGTGGGTCTTGGGCCACAGGAGAATACAGGAAGCACTGATGCTGCTCCTGTGCTGGATCTGGGTTTGATGTTACCCACTCAGCTCTGATCCAGTGGCATCACAGTGCAGCGCTACTCCATTGTAGGGAGCATCATCTGCTTCCCTCCCCGTGGCCCTTTGGAACATATGGCGTGTGCCTTCCATCCCTCAGCTGTACAGAAATAATAGTTTGTGGTTCACGGGATCAGGAACTGAGTTTTGTTTGTCTTGAGCGGGGAAAATATGCAGTAGAGCTTACAAGTCCTATTGCTAGAAGGAGGTTGTGGGCAACAGTGCATGTTTTGTGTATAAATAGGGCTGTGGTCATCAAGACGAGGCTGCTGTCCATTGTGGAACATTGCTGTGCTTGTGAAAAAGAATAGCTTTTCAAGAGAAAAGAGGCAGCGATGGTTCTGCTGTTTTCTGCTCTTGATTCGGTTTTGCTTTTTAAAACTCTTTTCGTTTTTAAAAACAGCCTGGAGAAAAATCGCATTGGTGCCTGTGGTGCTACAAAGCTGGCAGAGGAACTTGTCAGGTGCCCAGAAATTCAGTTCATAAGGTGAGTGGGTGTCACTGAGGGCTGAGGCTGAGTGTTGGCCCGCTTAGGGGAAGCTGGGGTGACCAGTCCTGGGAGAGATGTGTCTTGTGCTGGCCTGCTGCTCCAGGTTGGCTTGCATGGACTAGAATGCTGCAGGGCATCCAGACACAAGCCAAGGAAACTGAGGGTTTGCCAGGCCAGAGAAAGTCCTGGAACAAAAGGAAGTCCTGGCTTGAGGACATTTCAAAACCTTAACCTCTCCCAGCCTAGATCAGTGAGTCCATTTTAGCAGGCAGGCAGCTGCTGAATTGCTGCTGTGTTGCTGAGACATGACTGCTTTGCTCCTGTCTCACTTTTGGACCAGCTTTTATAAAAATCCAAAGCTGCTTCTTCCAGTTAACTGCTGTGTTGGGTGTGTGCTGCCTCTGGCCCACCATGCCAAGTCCTACATTTATGTGTTTGCTGTTGTTGCAGGCTGTGGGACAATCCAGTGCCCAAGGGCCTCGCTGAAAGTTTGACAAGTCAAGACCCAAGGCTGTGCTTCTCCTTCTGTTAGCGGAGGACAGCCCTCACCTGATTGAAATTGCTCTCTGTTTCTCGTTGACCTCAAGAATTGCACTAAAAGGGATCCTGAAGAACCCAGGAAACCAAAGTTCCTCCAGTTAAAACTGTAATTATGTCTTCCTTCACTGCACTGGACAAAATGTGAGCACTTACGTGTGTTTTGTTTATGGTGAGCTTTTATGCAAACCAGAAGACTGAAGAGCTGCTGCTGAGCAGGCAGCATTCTCGGTGTACCAACTCTTCAGCTAGCTTTGGGATGATGAGATGCATCTGATCACACTTCCAGAAAACCAGCAGAATACTTCATTATCCTTAATCAAGATTGCAACACCTACAGGATGTTCCAATCAAAGGATGAACATCCTCCAGGAGAGGATGTAATTATTTTTTTTTTTAATAGAACTGTAAACTGTTGACACAGTTACAAACGCACTGGAACAAGCTGCTTGAAAATTGTGTATAGCTCTTTGTGAGATACCTCTAAGGACTGCAATATAGGTTGTTTCTTGCTTCATAGCAGGCTCTTCCTCCTGCAGAATTGCTTCTGTTTCCTGGTAAAGCCTTCGTGTTATTGCAGTACAAATGATGGATCAATGGTTGTCCAGCAATGGTTGTTGGACAGTGATCTGTATTTGCAAGGCGATTACATGGAAAGGCTGATACTGCCTTGTATTTCAGTGAGAAAACTAAAGTACTGAGGCTGAAGGACAGTTTGTAAGAGAACTGCGACTGCTCTGTGTGAGAGGATATGCCTGCTTTCCAGAATTTCGGTGGGGTTTTGGATGACCAATTGCACTGTGTCTTTGAGGTGAAGTGAGGAATGATTTCACTTGACATGCTGCAGTGTGGCCTGCAGAAAGGATCCTTCAGGCCTCTACTACTGAATCCCAAAGCCTGGCTGTGCTGCTGCTGGACCCGTGAAGACCAAAGGGAGAAGATCCCAAGCACTGAGTTTGATGTACTGCTGAGACCAACCATGACTGCCCCTTGTCTGCGTGGAACGACGGCTTGCGTTGCTGCTATGTCGTCCTCATTATTTATTAACTTGTGTTATAATGTTTTCCTTATGCGTTTGTGCTGTAAATATTTAATCCTTGTGGTGAGCTCATGGAATTTTGTTTACAGCAGCGTTTGCCTGGAAAGAGCAAAGTGCTGTGATTTGGGCAGGGCAGGAGTGGGAGCGAGGCGGAAGCTCTGGGCCCTGGGTTGGGGACCAGCTGACGTCTGTTCCTCCTGGAGGAGCTGCCGGCCTTGTTTTAGGGTCAGCATCAGGTCTATAGCTATACTCTGACAAAGCCACAAGAAAAATGTTAGTGAAATTTCTTAGTAGACCGTAACTCGTTAAAGTAATCAAGTCTCTGAGATTTAAACACTGGATTTTAAGGATAAACTTCACCAAATATGGCATTTCTCTTCACTTTGGGTTTTCAGGTCTAGGTTGCAGATGCAAAGCTTTCTAGTGTCTGCTGGAGGAACAGCGTGGCACACGAGTGCTGTGGTGCCACTGCTTCCCTACAGCTTCCCAGCACACAGGCTCCTCCTGCCCCTGGGCTCCCAGAACCTGGGGAAACACAGAGGGTGGGCAGAGTGCTCAGTAAGAGCTCATTCCAGTCCAGACTGTGAGCTGTATTTCCTGCATTTTCATCGTTGTTTTAGTGCTGTGTCTCATAAATAACGATGTTTGCTGGGTGGGAAGAAGGGAAGCAGTGTGCTGGCACGCAGCACACCCCAGCACAGCAGTTTTGCAGCAGCCACCATAAGAGCTGTGCTCTTCTGGGCCGCCTCCCTGATGCACTCCAAGATTTCACTTTGTTCAGGTGTTGTGATGATTTCTGTTCAAGGAAAGGCTAGATGTTGTGTTGAGGGACATGGTTTAGCAGGACCTATTGGGAATAGGTGAACGGTTGGACTGGGTGATCTTTTAGGTCTTTTCCAACCTTGGTGATTCTATGATTCTATGATTCTTTTCCTCACTTACTGGCGTGTGCTGTTTTTCCTCCTTATTTCAATGGCAAAAACTTGACATCGGGTAATTGGGAATGCCACTTTGGATGAGTGCTTTACTTTTCGAGTCACTGTTGTTCTTTGGCTCTGGGGGGGGCTGCCTTTGCCCTGAGATCAGATGCAGTGGTGGATGTGTTAAAAAGATGAGAAAATAAACGAAGGCTGGGAGCTGCAGTCCCCTGACTCCTGGTGTTGGGATGTGAGATGTGCTATCGGTACAGCGCTGCTCTGGGCTTCAGACATTAAATAGAGCCTGAGAGGGCGCCTCGACCCCCTGCAGCTTCGGCTTCATCCCCAAATTCCCGATGCCGCCATCCGTCAGCCCCGATTGTGGCTGCTTAGCGGGAGCGCAGGACGCCAGGTGTCAGCAGAGCCCCGCTGCTGCATTGGCTGCCCCGGGCCTGACACGTTGTGTGGAAACCACTTCGCGTTTTAAGGAACTGAGACGTGGGATGAGATCAGGGCGTCAGGAAAAGCTTCTCCGGAAGGGCGGTCGGGCACCGGGACGGGCTGCCCGGTGGGACGCAGCAGCGAGCATGGAGGTGTTCGTGTGCGGGCTGCTTAGGCGAGGTGTTTCTAACCGTAACGATTCCACAACGCCACCGGTCCCGGTTTGATCCTGCCAGTGTTGGGCTGCCCCGTTGTGCTGTCAGCCCCCCGTTCCCAGCGCTGTGTCTGGAAAGTTTCCACAGGGAAGCTGCGGGCTCCCTGCAGCCCTTCCCACCCGCACCGTCAGCCTGGAGCATTTTTATAGCCTTTATTACGAGGTTTCATCTTTATGGCCGCCCCACAACGGGAACACGTCGGGTCCCGAGAGCCGCACGGGGCCGAAGTGGACCGAATGCGGCGGCCTCGGGCTGGGCGTCGAGAATTACTCCCGCCCACGGCAGCGCCTTACGCCGCTCCCCTCAGCGCCCCGCGCGCGGGCCGGGCCGGCGGCGCCTGAGGGGGCGGAGGAGGGGGCGGTGCTGAGGGCCGCGCCCCCCAGAGGCGGCGGGCAGCGGCCATGGCGAGGAGCTGAGCCCGCGCCCCGCGGGAGCTGCTCGGCCCGCGCCGTGCGGTGAGTGCTGACGGGACGGGACGGGACGGGACGGGACGGGACGGGACGGGACGGGA
>NW_024962271.1:14920046-15028387 GCF_019238085.1 Lagopus leucura
GACGGGACGGGACGGGACGGGACGGGACGGGACGGGACGGGACGGGACGGAGGGTGGCACAGCGCGGGCAGCTCTCTCGCCCCGGCTCCTTCCGCCTGCCTTCCCGCTTTTGGGGAGTCTCACACTGAGAGCGTAGCGCCTGGGGAACTCGGGGAGCGCTGAGATGAGGGACGGGGCTTAGCGGGGCTTAGCGGCGGTGGTGCGGCCGGCCGGGTGATGTCGGGGTGTTTGTCAACGTCGGCGGTTCCGTGATGGGAGCGCAGCGCCTGGGTTGCGCCGCTGTGCCCTGCTGCTCGTTGTTTGGGAGCCTTGGCTTTCGGTCCTGGGGAGGTGAGGAGCAGGAGAGGTGAATTTGGCAGTTGGAAAGGAGCCGAGTGACCAAACAGCTGAAAGCAGGAAAGGAATGCCTCCCCCTGCTCTGCAAAGAAGTCCTTGTGGTTTGTCTTAAACCTCCGTGGAGGTTCCTGACTCATCCTTCGCCACGGCTCGGCTGCTCGCTGTGCTGTGCAGAGCGGCGCCCAGGAGCTCAGGTGAGTTTTGAGCTCCTTCTGCTGCTCCGTGCTGAGCTGCTTGCTTGCCTGCTGCTTTTCCTGGGCCTTTGGGACCGGGCAGATTTCCTGGGTTTTCCAGGACGTGATTCCAGAAGCTGATGGTTTATGAGGAAGCATCAGGCATTGTGGGGCTTGTGTTATATATAAATGGGAA
This sequence comes from Lagopus leucura, assembly GCF_019238085.1. Lineage (NCBI taxonomy): Eukaryota > Metazoa > Chordata > Aves > Galliformes > Phasianidae > Lagopus > Lagopus leucura. The sequence goes on from NW_024962271.1 coordinate 14,920,752, forward strand.
CAAATCAGGGCTGGGAACGCAAGTTTTGCTGCTAAACAACATGTCCAGCTCTGCACAACCATTTAAAGCAAGTTTTACATTCCCTCCGGTGGCTTCTAAAGCTGTTGGAAAGGAGCTGTGAATCCACCAGGCTTAATTCCCATTATAAGCAGTGTTTGGGGTTTTGCGTCCCTGCTGCACGAAACCCCATCAGGGTGAAGCTTTGTGCCAGCTACGTGTGGAGAGGAAATCATTTAGGAGAAGGTGGGCACTGAGAGATGTTGTTCTGCGGCATGAGGCTGAGCACCAACTGCAGGGGTGTCAGCAGTGCCTCCTCCATCGCTGCCCTCCTGCTGGGTTTCTGTCCCCAGCATCATTGTGGCTTGGTGTCAGCGTGCCGGTGTGAACAAGCATTGCACAAAACTTAATTAGTGCTTATTTATAGCACCAGGCTTTGAAGTTCTGACTGCTCAGCAAGCCCAGTGCATGCCCCGGCTGGCTTATGGTGACCCTAATGGATTTGGGCTGGGGATCGTGATGGGATGCATTGGTTATAAGGTGGTGGAAGCCCTGGTTCCTGCCCGAGAACCAGCCCTGCCTCCTGCTGCTGCTGGAGGCTTACTGGGAAACCCCTCTCTGCCAAATCCTGCCCCTGCATGGGGTGGAGGGGCCCGGGGGCTGCAGGTGTGTAGCAACGTTGGAAAATGCTTAAGGATATTTCTCATTGCTGAAGTGATGTTTTTTTCCCTTCTGCCTTGTGTTGGCCGGAAATAGGAATTCAGTTACAATTCAGAAAAAGAGACTTTGGGGTTTAATATGTTAGATAAGCCTCTTAATAAGCTGGTGTACATTAAGTGTGCTGGGGATGGAAGGGACAAATAGTTTCTACGTCAGACATCTATCAGGGTGGGAAGGCATCAGTGCAGCTGCTGTCCTTCCTGCTAGCATCTCCTGGCTCCTCGCACCCGAGAGCCCCAGCCCTGGGATTTGTCTTCAGCATTCACTTCTCAATAAATGCAGCCTGCTGAGGGTTCGGTGCCATCGCCAGCATTCACAGTGACATCACAGTATTTTCTGCCCTAAATCACAGATTTCCCTAAATTGAGCCCGAGAGGAAGCATGTATTTAAGTGAAAACATGTGGTTGTTGCGGCGTGTGTCAGCCAAACGTGCTTGTGAGTGGCAGTGGGCCTGGTTGGAGGGTGCACTTGGGTTGTGATGTGATCCTTCGCTGTGAGCCGGTTCCTTTCCTGCTGTCCGTGTGTGGTGGTGGCAGAGAGGCAGCTGGAGGTGTTGGCTCTGTGCTTGCCGTCTGCCACAGCTCCTGGCTGGGCTCCTGGGTCAGTTCTGGGGTGACTGTGGATAAAGCTGAGTCTGGCCGTGCTCGAGGGCACCGCGTGGGGTTGGCTGCTCCCGTCTGCCTGCCTTCCAAGCAGCTCTCCTGGCTCCAGCTGCTGCCGTCCCATCGCCATCACCCATCCTCAGCAGGGAAGTGCAGCTCAGCAGCACTTGTCCTCAGGGCTGGAGAAGCTCCTCAGGGCCCCGAGCTCAAACCCTTTGACTGCTTTGTCAAAGCTTGGGTGCAGGTTAGTGAGTTACTCCCTGTTATCCCTCTGGAGGCAGCTGCTGCTGAGTTAAGCTCTCCCAGCACCCTGGGCAACCCATCCCAGTGCCTCACCATTCTTTCTGAGCAGAAATTGTTTCCTTACATACATATCCTGAAGGGTCAGCTCAGCCCTCTCTGCTCTGTGGTGCATGCAGACCTACCTGGGCTGTTCCAGGATCAGGGAACAAGCGAGAGAAGATCCTTTCTCTGTAGGGATTTTGGGGGGAAAAAAGTGATGGAAATAGTCAAACTACGACCCTGCCAAGGGGTTGTAGGGACAATTTCCATCAGGATGGGTTCATTTGGGAGATGACACGTTCGCGTATTGAGCTGTTACAGACACCAGGTGCAGGCTGGTGAGTCCTCCGTGATGCCTGGGCGAGGCAAACGCTTTGCTTTGCAAAATAATCCTGGCCATGATCACGTTTGTTTACAGAAGGGAGCTCAGAGATGTCCTCTGTGTGAACCCAGAACTACCTGCTTGGCTGCCATCTCTCCTGTTCTCTGCTTCTCCCCTTGTAGGAGGCTGTAGTGGGTAAATTGAGTCATGGCTTCTGTGCCGTCCTGCAGGAATCCGTGCTCTTCCCCAGGAAAAGAGAAGGCTTCTGTTCTCTGTGAAAAGAATGTTCATTTCTTCTTTCCCATGGAGAGGAAATCACTGAAATTTGAGGGTGCTGCTTGTAGTAAAAGAGCTCCCATCTTTTGTTTGCATCACATCAGAACCCGCTGTACCGCTCTAGGCTCTGTGCTCACCCTCCATCCCAATGAGGAGCTGTTATTGTTCTGCTTCCCTAAACACTGTGCATCTGTTTCCTTTCGTAACGTAAACTCTGACCCTGTGTCCAAGTTTGGGTGGTTTGTTTTCTCTTTCGCTTTTCTTTTTTCCTGTTAGTGCTGAAAATGTGACCGGTGAGATGTGGTGCTCGCTGGGCTTCTCTGGAGGAGGGAGAAAAAGGAGGAGGAGGGAGGAAGAAGAGAAGAGAGGGGGAGAAGAAAGAGGAAGAAGGAGATAGGAAGGAAGGAATAGGAAGAGAGGGAGGGAGGAGGGTGGAGAGGGGAAGGAAAGAGAGGATGAAGGAAAAAGGAGGAGGAGAGGAAGGGAGGGGGAGTGGGGGGAAGGAAAGAAGAGAGGAGGAGGGGGAGGAGGAGAAGGAATTGCTGGATTGCTGGACTGTATGAACCCACAAAGGGTCTGGGGAACACATCTCTCTACCCTATGCTTAGGACTGGTCGTCAGGCATCTGCTGTGGGCAGCGTTGGATGTCAGAAAGACGCCCTGGTGTGTTCCTAGGTGTGATGTGGGGATGAGGGGACCGGACAGATGTACACCCTGCTGCCCAGAGCTGCTCTGCAGGGAGCTGGGCGTGCGTTAGGGAACCACGTGGCAGCACAATGAGCACGAAGCTGGCAGCTGTGATTATATGTTGGGAGAATATTTGGCTGCGGGTGCCAAGTGAGTCGGAGGACAACATTTAGGGCGGTGAATGCAGAGAGACGAGAACAAAAAAAAGAGGAGAGACTGGAATATAGATATGGAGAGCCAGCTCTGAGCTCCGGGTATCCCAACGCCCTGGGGGAAGGCAGTGCACGTGTGCCATAACCTGGCCCAGGGACACGTGCTGCAGGAGGGGGTGACACAGGTGGCCAAGACCTCTTTCGGGCATCTCCATCCTTAGTGCAGTGCTGGCCTGCATCAGCAACTCCTTGATGGAAAAAACATCTTTGGCATCGTAGGCAAAGGGCTGGTGGCATCTCTCTGCTGCTTTTTGCCTTCCTGGGGAGTTTTTTACTGGGCACCCCTTTGACACAACAGGCAGGATGGAGAGATCAGTGTCCCAGTCCCTGATTTCAGGCACTGCTTCCCTTCCTCACGGGTGCTTAGGCTACGAGCTCCTGGAGGAATGGCAGGGCTGGAGCGCAGGCAATGTGCAACACACTCAGATGTTCTGGTGCCAGCCAGCCCTGGGAAAAAGCTTTTTCCAGTGAGTCATTTGCTGCCTCTGCTTTGTGTGAGGCACTGATGAGATTTGGGGGAAGGGGAGAGATGGAAAAACGAAGCCCAGATCTCCCTGCTCCATCAGGACCCTGTCCATGCCAGCGCAGCTGCCCTACGTGTGCTTGTTGAAGGCAGCACCAGCATCAGACAGCAGCATAAATAGAACAGGCCTGCCTATTTTAAGACACAGATTGCATGATCTGGGTGTTGAAATAAAGAAAAATCTTTATTTTAGCTGCAGCTGGCAGCACGGGCTTGGAGAGGAGCAGGCAGGTAGTGCCTGTGGGCAGCTGGGCTGGGAGGTGGTTTTTTGCCTTTTTTGATGCTGTTTGAAGAACCAGCAGGTATTTCTCCTCGAGGACACAGCAGCAGGGTTCCTCACCTGTGCTTCATTTCTCCTTGCTGGAAATTGGGAGCGATGGCGTTTGGTTGGATGAGGATTGAGTTGTGATACAGAGGGGTTAAAGTCAGAGCCCTGGGCACATAGGGGCAGCTGAGCCTGTTCCCCTCCTTCCCTCCACCCTGCAGCCGTGGCATCCCTGCTCCATCCCTGCTCCATCCCTGCTCCATCCCTGCTCCATCCCTGCTCCATCCCTGCTCCATCCCTGCTCCATCCCTGCTCCATCCCCAGCAGCAAAGCATGGGCTCCTGCTGACACTTGTGCCCAGGCAGAACAAACAACCGATGCTAATTAATTGGGATTTCCATGCCAAACAGATGGTTTATCAGGGGGTGGAAGATGATGTTTGAGGTTCAGAGATAATGTGGATGAGCCAGGAGCCAAGGAGGGCTATTGAGGAAAGGTACTGAACCAGCTGATGGGCAGAGCTGTCTCTCCAATAGCAACCCCAGCCATAAAAGTTTATTAGTTTAACTCAGTCTGAAAATGCCTCTTCCTCTCTTTCCCTCATCCCTTTCCTCTCTTCCCTCTTCTCTGTTAGAAACATTTTATGTTTGTTGCAAGTGGACTGCACATCAGAAAGCAAAACTGCTTGGAGATGGATGTGGGACTGTGGGAGATGGATGGGGTTGTCGCATGAGAATGGTATAAAGTTCACGTTTATCTCTGTAAACTCTGTAATGGGTGGAGGTAAGCTTTGATTGCAGGCTTCTAGTAAGCTCTCGAACCAGATGAGATCTTATCAGGCCCTGTAAGTCGCCCTGGGCACCCGGTCATAGGGCAGTTGTCACATCGGCCTCACGCTTCTCTCAGGGATCCCTTTCCCTGTGAATCCAGCTCACTGCTCTGCTGGGAGGCCTTTCTCACCAGCCCACAGCTGCAGGGTTTGTGTACCCAAGGCGTGGGAATGCACCCAAGGCTGCTCAGTGTCAGATGACACAGAGGTAGGGCATCCAGGAGGGGACTCCTTCCCTGCTGCGGTGTGGTGAACTTGCTCCAGCACACGCTCGTTAGACGAGCTCAGCCTCCTCTCCTCCTAATATCGGCTGGTTCTCTGCTTCCCTTCTCTTTCCATATTCCCTCTGCTCTGCTGTTCATTCAGGATCCCTTGCCTTCTGCCTTGCCTCGCCGTGCCACGGCAGAAGCAAGGCAAGACAGTGAGGGTGAGGAAGGAGATGAGCAGCAGTGAGATGTCCCGTGAACAAACTTGTCCATAGGCAGAGGTGATGGCTGTGATAGCTGGACCTGCTGCTCTCTTAGGGGACATACAGAGGACATCACCTTTCCTTTCAAATCTGCTGTTTGTGGAGCAAAGCCAGGGCACGCTGGGGTTGCAGTGCTGAGCTCCTGCTTGGGAACCCCATGTGGCTGCCTTGAGAGCTTTTGGCTGTGTGTCCTTGTACCTTTCTGCTTCTCCTGAGGGTTTTCTGCTCTCTCTCTGTCCTGCAGACTGCCTGGAGCTGCTGCTGCTGGAGTCCATGGCGTACACCGGGACCCCACCGCCAGCGGGGCCCATTGGCTCCCAGTACTGCGTCTGCAAAGTCGAGCTGTCCATCTGTGGCCAAAACCTGCTGGACAGGGATGTCACTTCCAAGTCTGACCCCTTCTGCGTCCTCTTCATGGAAATCAATGGAAAATGGGTGGAGGTAAGTCTTGAAGCTGCATGACTTTGCCTCCTGTGGTTTGGTTCTGCGGATGTCCTTAATGACATTTGCGTTTTGATCACGGTGTTGAACATGGCTTGTACACCTTGTGAAGGAAGCTTGAGTGGATTCCTTCATTTTTCAGAGCACTTGGAAACCACCTGGCCTCCTGGCTGGGCACCTCACCGGTGCAGACAGGCTGGGGACAGAGTAGCTTGTGGCCTTGGCTCGTCCTGGCAGGGCTGGGCTCTGTGTGGGCCTGAGAGCCCAGGAGCCAACCAAGTCAAGGCAGGAGGTGTCACATCCCTTCCCATGGATGTTGCAAGAAGTGTTGTGTGATCAGAATTCCTTAAAAAGGAGCGATTCTGTGCCTTGCTTTGTGAACGGGTCCTTAAGGTAGATAAAAAGAGAGGACGGACCCTAATTCCTAACCAGAGAAGAACCTCTGTGTTACTCGTGGTTGGATCAAGCTGGATTAATGTTTCTTCCAGTGCCTTTATCTTTTCCTTCCCTCTGTGCTCAGTTCTTAGCCAGACTCTGGCACAGGAGTCCTGTGATAAGGGTTTTCATAAGGTGCTTTTAACAGCAAGCTGTAAATTCCCAAATGAGCTTACGCTGGGATCTGTGGGAGCTTTCAGGCCCCCTGAAGTTCTGCAGGACTTGTTATCACTGCTCTGTCTCTTGATCAGGGTGTGCTTCTCCCTGCAGCATCACAGCAGCCTCTTGAAGGTACAGCAGAGCAAAGTGTTGGGTTTGGGTTTTTCTACACTGAAACAGGAGCTTCTTGGCAGCCTTAGGGCTGGAACACTGTTTTATGGGGAAACTGGGATGTTTCAGAGGAAAAGCAGCTCAGGGGAGACCTCATCACTCTCTGCAACCCCTGAAGGGGAGGTTGTGGTGAGGTGGGGGTTGGCTTCTGCTCCCAGGTAATGGCAATAGGATGAGAGTGATGGCCTCACGTTGTACCAGGGGAGGTTTGGGTTGGATACCAGGAAGACCTTATTGGAAAGAGTGGTGAGGTACTGGCACAGCTGCCCAGGGAGGTGGGGGAGTCACTGTGCCTGGAGGTGGTCAAGAACCATGGAAATGTGGCACTGAGAGATGCGGTGAGTGGGCACAGTGGGGCTGGGCTGGGGTTCCATAGATGATCTTACAAGTCTTTCCCAACCTTTACAATTCTGCAAAAGGCACTTCATCACTTCCACGTGGAGCTTGCAGAGACATGCTCCAGGAGGAGGCAGTAATGAAGGTGTACTTCTGGAGGAGTCTCCTCTGTAAGGCTCATCCTTGCTCCTCCGTTGAGCCGACCTCCCTTGGATGAGGTGGAAACCTCTCCACCATCCCAAGGCTGTGCACAAGCACCTGGTTCTTCAGTCATTCCTTGCTGGTTTAATGACAGCAGGCTAGGCTCAAAATAAGCCTGGCAAGGCGTGTGGTGGGCCTGAAATCATCTTGCCACGTGTGAACTGGTCCAAAAGTTGCTTCTCAGTGTGCAGTTATCTGTGAGTGCTTTAGGTCTGGGTGTCTGCAACACTGATCCCATGGAACAGTTAGCCATCAGGATGTCCTGCTTGGAACAAGATGTGTTTTGGGGTGAGAAGAGAAGCTGTTCCTTGGATCCCATGTCTCTCGTAGAGCTGTTCCTTAGATTTCACTTGAAAAGTTGCTTTCTAAGGGACAGGACTGTATTGGGTGAAGGTCTGGGAAGTCAGTCCAGGGCTGCTTGTTAGGAGTGCCTGAGTCCTCCTCTGCTCTTAGACTGGTTTTGGAATGAGGTGTATGTGAAGCAGAGCAGGAACTCCCAACGGTGGTTTTTGTGGTGCTTTATTGAGCGTTCAGCACATCACATGCAGAAAGTGTAGTTGTCATTCCCATCTGCAGCAGTCCTTGTAGGGCAGAGTGTTGTCTGTGATTGAATGAGCGTCTTGAATTCAGACTTGTCTGTGCGAGAACATTTTGCTCTGTGCCTAGAAAATACTTTTTGGCTGCAGAAGGAAAGACTGAGCTAAAATGCCTGTGGAAAAACATGTGGATTTCATCTTGTAAGTGCAGTTGGAGTTAGGTAGCATAAGGGCTCTTTGGTTCGTTGAGGAGGGAACAGATATGTAGAGCCTTGGGATGTGACAGACGGACACAGCGCTGATCAGCTCAGCACAAAACGAGCTGAGAGGCATTAAATCCCCCCAGTTCCCAGGGAATTACGTGGTCTCTTCTTCCTGATACTTGGATTTAGGGGGCAGCTTGAGCACCTGGCCAGGAAATGGTGAATCCATGGGCATCAGCTCAGGCTTCCTGCAGCTGATCTCCGTGTCACGGGCAGGGTGTAGGGGCAGACCTCGCTTTTGCCACATTCTGCAATTAACTCTGCTTAATAGCAGCCTGGATGAAACTGATGAGCTTCCCAGTCTTGATAGGTGTCATCTCTTTGACCTGACTGTGCTTTTCAGGGATTCCTCTTTTGCTGTCAGTAACGTCTCAGTCCAGTGGTTTTGATTCCAAAGCTTTTTTTTTTTTAAATACAATGCAAGTTTTGCTTTTTTCCCCTTGTGCTATTTTTATAGCTGTCTAATTGGCAAAATAGGTGCTCCAGCAGCAGATTGCTCCGTGCTCTGCTCTTCTTTCAGCTGCAGACGTGTGGAGCATGCTGTGGGCACAGCCAGCACCCAAGCCTTCCTGTGTCCCTGTGTTGTGGTAGCACGGTGGTGGCAGCATCTGTGCCTGCGTGGTGGGGCTGCTTCTTCCAGCTGTCATATTTGTTCCCAAATACAATTATTGTGTCTCACTGAGCTTAAGAGGAATTAAAAAAAAAAAAAATAATAAGCACCAACCAAAATGGTCATGAATCAGCCTTGGAGGGGGTGGTAGAAGGAGAGACAAAAAGCTCAGGCCCAGAAGTGACATAAAGATGGGTAATATGTCAGTGTGCTGCCTGATGACATCATGCTGTAGGAGCCGGGATGGACCTGGCCTGTGACTCAGCTGTGCCCTCACTTTTGTGCCACTCTGAGTCACCCCTCCTGAGCCTGGACGATCCTCATCTCCTACACTGCTCATCTCAGAAGGATATGGAGGCCACCAGCTGTTGACCTGGGGCTCCTAGATGCCCCTAAGTGGTGTCCATCACGTGTTCCCTGCCCCTTGGAAGAGCATCTCCCAGGTGACAGACAATACTGAATATCTCCAGCAAACCTCCCAGCAGAAACTGGACAACTCTAGCTGCATTTGCTTACCACGAGGGGTTGCCAATGGAGAAAATTCCCTGGGTTTGTGCTTGCTGTGTAGGATTGAGGCTTTGAAGACAAGTCTTTAGTTACCCTGGTTGCCTTTTCAAAACCCTCGTGCTTTGCTGCTGGGATGCAGAGCCAGCTTTGCATTTTGCAGGGCACGTGGTTGTGCTGAGTGCTCAGGGGAGGCAGGAGCCAATGGCATATTTATTTCCTGGTGTGAAAAGCCCTCGTACAGAACGGTCACCAGCAAGGTGGAAGGTAAAGAGCTGCACCAAGATGAAGAGTGAAATACATGTGTAGCAAGCAGCTGAGGCTTGTGATCTACTTGTGCTTCACAGTGTACAGGTGATGGAACACTTGGCCATCAGGGTGTTGAAGGAAGCCCCCTCGCTCTGTGGGGCTGAACCCGGGACATTTGACAAGGCCAAGTGCAAGGTCCTGCACCTGGGTCAGGGCCATCCCCAGTATCAGTGCAAACTGAGTGCTGGAAAGGTCAAGAATAGCCCTGCAGAGAACACCTTGGGGGTGCTGGTGGGTGAAGATCGGGATATGAGCCGTCAGCGTGTGCTTGCAGCCCAGAAAGTGGATACTTTGGGCTTCATCAGAAGAAGCATGAGCAGCAGGTCAGGGAGGGGACTGTCCTCTTCTGCTCTGCTGTTGTGAGGCCCCACCTGCAATGCTTTTCACCCCATCGCATCCCAGACTTGTTTGCAGCCTTGCTGCAGAGGCATTCTGGATAACAGTGGGACAGGAGGAAGCATAGGTGGCCTGCTGCCCCTTCTCAGCCAGCTGCTACCCCAGAGGGCAGGTGGCTGCCTGATGTCAGCTCACTTTTCATCCTGCTTTGACTCGTTCCCAGGCTTCCCATTAGCTCAGGGTACATGAGAGGAGCTCAAATCCATTCCTGTTGCCTGCATAGTCTCATCAGCTAGGCTTGAAAGGAGATTTGTGCGTGTTGTGCTGTTCAGATAAGGTAGAGCTCATTGATGGCTGCTCTCTGAGCAGGCATTTGGGTGCTGAAGTGCAGGTGGTGGCCGAGTGGGAAGGACCTGTGAGAAGCTGCGTTGCCCCGGTTGGTGCACAGCCCACTCCAGTTGGTTTGGTTGATTCCCATCTCTCCAGAGGGTGCTGCAGGTGGCTGTTTTAAGAGTACAGCATTTACTTCAGTCTTCTGCTGGCAATTAAAACAGACTAAGTGACCAACTTTAAAAACACCACAGTGGTGTCTACATAACAAACTTACCACGTTTCCACTTAGTCCCTCCAGATTCTCTCTCATATGCTGAATGAGTTTCACTGGGATGATGAGGCCGTGTGCTTTTTTCTGTCTTTTTTTTTCTTCTTTTTTTTTTTTTCCTTCCTGCTGTGATGTGTTTATTTCTGGCTCTGCTGCTCTGGCAGGCATCCATCTGCCCTGCAGTCCGTGGTGCCAGCACAGGAGCTGCTTGCTGCAGACGAGCTGCTGTGGGGTCTGAGTGCTGGCTCCCCTTATTCATTTCAGGGCAGGCTGGTGGCCCTTTGCTGCTCCCAGGGCTTAGGGAGCCAGCAGGCTGGTCATGGGATGGTTGTGTCCTCCACCATACTGGTGCAGGAGGGTTTTGGAGGCTTTGAAGGAGCTCACTGTGACCATCCGTCAGCCTTCACCCGCTGCCTTCTCTGCAGGGTGCTGAGTCCTGGTTACCTCCCTCTGGAAATTCCTCTTGGAGAGCTGTGCCAAGTGTTTCCCATGGCAGCAGGTGCATGTGGATGTGAAGCCCATGTGTCTGATGGTTAATTACATATCTCAGCCTTGCAGTGTGTCCAAGCCAGGGCTGCTACTGCAACCTCTGCCACTGTTGGAACATCAGAGAAGAGCAGAACATAGCAGTAAGAGATCCTGCCAGCTCCAGCTCTCCAAAAAAACATCAGCTGAGGGGAGTTCTCTTTCCTTCATATGGGTGTATCCAAACTTCAGGTTGTATAGCAGCAGCAACGGAAGGGTGAGGGTTTTTTGTGCTGTCTTTGCAGTTTGGAGCCTCGAGTCTGTGCTTGTCAAAGGCATCTCATCCACAAAATGAGGCTGGGGCAAAGCTGGATGTGCTCAGCACATTGTTTTTAGGCAACAGCCAGAGCTTGGATGAGTCTTGTCTCCAGCTGGCCAAGCTCTAGGCTGCAGGAAGACCCACTTCAAAGGTGGGAGATTCCCATTTTGGCCCCACCTCACATCCCTCCTGCGCTGGGCTCAACATAATCCCCACTCTGTACCAAGTTATAAAGATGCTCTGTCTGGCTGAGGGAATTCCAGAGCTATTTTGGATATCGGAGTCCACTGAAGTCCTGCCTTGTGCATCCTTCCAGCCTCTTGCTTCTGCTAGTGCTGGGTGAAAGCCATGAAAAATAGACCATGGTGATTTGGTGATTTCAGTTTTTCTTCCATGGAAGGCCAAAAAAGAAGAAACCACATGAATGTTTTGTTATGAGATCTAGAAGGAAACGCTAGGGGATTACTCTTCTGAGTTGTGACACTTTGTTTTTTCACTTGTTTCTGCTGTAAGCTGTGTGGCCCGAAAGAAATAGTTTTGGTTGACTTTGAAAGCATTAGAGGTGTGAGTGTGATTGGCAGAGGACCAGAGCAGCAGGTGGGAGGTGTGAAAGCATGAGCTCGAGGGGCATTCTGTGTCCTGGAGAGCAAGTGTCAGAAACAATGCAAAGGCTGTGGCTTCAGTAGGCTTTGAGCCCACTCCAGTCCCTGTCCTCAGAGACACAGCTCTCTGTTAGATGCAACCCACCTTGCATGCATTTAGGGTTGTGTTTGCTGCGTGCCTGTTGCTCTCTGCTGGCCAGCACAGGGCTTCTAGATGTCAGGGCTCCAGCTGCGGTCAGAGGAGAGACGTTGCAGTGACAAAGATGTAAAGCATAGATGCCTGATTGCCCATTTTTTTTGTCTTTGCAGCTCGACAGGACAGAAACAGCTGTGAACAACCTCAACCCGGCCTTCTCCAAGAAGTTTGTTGTTGACTACCACTTCGAAGAAGTGCAGAAGCTCAGGTTTGCCCTGTTTGACCAGGACAAGTCGAGCACACAGCTGTATGAGCATGACTTCCTTGGAGAGTTCTCCTGCACACTGGGCACGGTGAGTCTCTGATGTCCTATTCCTGCAGCTCGTCCTCCAGCTAAGAGACCCCAGATCACACCATCCTCAGGGGAGTTGAAGGGGGCAGAGCTACTTTTCTTACCCACTGTAAAGTTTGCTGGGTCATTCCTGGTAAAAAGTGCTTTGAGTGCTTGTCACACTTCATCTCTTCGGGTTGAAGTGTTTCATGCTAGCGCTGTTGGTTACTTGCCCAAATCTGAGCTTGGATGTAGGGTGGGCACCTGCTGCTGCTTGCAGAGAGACCAAAGCCTGGGGAAATGCAAGAGGGCATCGCACCCATTTGTCTTGGACACTTGCACTGGAAGTGTTGGAGATACCTGCTGTCAGTAAGGGTTCTAGTAGTAGCCATGATGACCAGTTGGGATTTGGACTTGAGAAACTTCCAGGTGTTTACAATTAGGATGCACTGCAGATCTACTTCTCTCTCTCTTTTTTTTTTGTCAGAACTTTTGTAGTAAGAATGATGTCTTTCTTCTGTTTGAGAATGAAGCGTTTGAAAAACACATGCACAATAACCTTGCTGTTGGGTGGTAAATCATGCCTCTTACTGGAGTGTGTTGGTGCAGGAATGTGTCTTCTGCTCTTCCTATGGAAAAGCTTTTGAGACAGATGTGATTTATAAACCTTTGGAAGGTCTTTGCGTTCATGAGCCCAGACCCTGTTAGGATTTGGCAGCTAAATTCTCCAAACTTCTTTGTCTTCTGAGCATGCTCTGACTCAGAGGCAAGAAATGAGGGAGATTTTTCCATTCTTTTTCAGCCTCCAGCTGCCCAGGACTGCTGTGGTACCTGGCACGAGCAAATGGGCTGGGGATAGCAGGCACTGTAGTAGGTGGGTTGGTGTGGACAGCTGGCCCAAGGCGTCCAAGGAGGCTGATGAATGTGGTCACTTTATTACATACTATCTGGTACTGCACATGCCAAAGGCAGCTGAGTAACTTCGCTGTTGCCAAATTGAGAACTTGTCAGAAGAGCACTGACATTTACTGACTGAGGTTTAATGTCTGTGTTTTCAGAAGAGCTCTGTAATGACCTGATTTTGATCCTGAAGAAATTAAGAGACAGCCCAGGAAACAGCCCAAGCTGTTGCTCAGTGGTTTAGGCCAAGCCATTCAGTATTTGTTCTGTTGTTGGCTGCAGCCACCTCTGGCACAGTTCAGCAGTGCTCATTATGGAGGGCGCAGTCCTGATGAACACTGTGAAAAGAGAGTTTGTGGACATGAGGAAACAGGGCTGAAGCCTCAGCATGGCTCTGCAGGAGTATTGGGCTCTGCAGCCTCATACTGGAGGGAGGCATCCTTTATATGCACTAGGGAGGAGGGTGGAAGAGTCACCTCACAAATGGTTGGATATAGGGAAAAAGTTCTTAGAACAGTGATGCTGTGGCACAGCTGCCCGAGGAGGTGGGGCACTCACTGTCCCTGGAGGTGTCCCAGAGCCGTGGGGATGTGGCAGAGGGATGTGGGCATGGTGGGATGGGTTGGAGTTGGGCTTGGGGGTCTGAGAGGTCTTTTCTGACCTTAATGATTCTGTGTAAGGTCCTGGAGGAGCCCAGCTATTGCTGGACTTGTGGAGGAGAGGGGTGGAATGGGGAGGACTTGTGGACTCAGCCATAGACTTTCTGAAGTCCGTTTTTTGTTTGGTGGGATGTTTCCATAAGCCCATCTGGTTGTATTGAGGCACGAGCAGCTGTTGGAAGGGGAGAGCAGGCTGGGGCAGCAGGAACCTGCCTTTGCTGAACCACACACCCAGCACCTGACTTTCCAGTTCTGTGTTGCCATCAGAGCCCTGTCAGATTAGCTGGATTGTTTTATTGCAGCTAATTAGGTCTGTGGCGAGATTTAAAAGGATGGTTGGATCACTCGGAAGCCTGCAATGACCCCTGTGGCCAAGTGAAACCTTAAAAGGGATCAAATTGCAGACTGCAGGGTGTCCGTGGTTGTTGCTTGTCAGGTTATGAAGAAATCTCTTGCCACAGCAAGGCACAGACATCTAGCCCTGTTATTTGGGGATTCCGGGGTGTTTTGGAGGCAGAGCTGCAGGGCATGGCTGGATTGAAGATCCCAGCACTGCTGTGGGAGTCTCAGTGGGAAGGGGTTCTGCCTTAAACTGCAAAGAGAGAGAGAAAAGCATTTCTGGAGAGCAATAGGAGGAACTCAGGTGCAGCCGGATAGCAAGAGCTAGAAGCTAAGCCATTTCATTATGGTTTTCTTCTAATTATTATTTTCTGGCTGTGTGACATAGGACCGAGGGAGGAGGCAGAAGGATGGATGGGGCTGCGCTTTGAAACTGTAGCCTGTAGATTTGGAAGGGCTTGCTGGTAGGAATGGGAGAAGAGCACAGCTGGTACCAGCAGGTCACTGTGTGGGGCTCTGCAATCTGTGGGGTAAGCTCACAGGGTTGTTGGGTGGCACTGGTGGCACTGGTGGCACTGACAGCATCGTGGCCAGCTCTCAGTGTGGCGTCTTTCTTTTACCACTGTGCATACTGAATATGATTTGACTAACGTGAGCAATGATCAGTTGCTTATGAGTCTGCATTTGAACACATGACTTTATTTTCTTTGTTGTTTTTTTTCCTAGATTGTCTCCAGCAAGAAAATAACGAGAACTCTCCTTCTGGGGAATGGCAAGCCAGCTGGGAAGGGGATGATAACGGTACAGTAACTCATTTACCTTACCCATGGAGTGTGTGAATGCAGACAATAAACTGCAGGTGATGCAGGGCTGGGGTTGATGCCCCTTTTTTCCCTTGCCTCCCATTTTCCTGCCCACCTTTGGTCTCTTTGGAGGACGTTGTATTGCCCAGTCCCTGTCTGGTGACTTCAGCCAGCGCTTTTGTCTCTGAGTACTAAAATAAGAAATGCTAAATCTGGAGAAGAACAAAGTCAATACGTGCTGCTGTTTGTTATCTTGTACATGATGCCTGCTCAGACCTCCCCGGAGCAGCCGAAGGGAAAAGGGCCGATTCCTTTGCTGACAGTCAGTGGTTTTGTTTGTGCGAAGAGGATGAGAGTTCTGCCGTAGCAACAGGTCTCATAGCAACAGCCTCTGCTCCTGCTGCAGACCCCTTCGGGCAGTGGTGTTCCTGCTGGGGATCTATTTAGTGATTTTTATTTATTTTTTTTTTAAAGAAGAGACTAAATTTAGGCTCATTTCCCCCATGCCGCATCCCCCATCCTTTTCGTTCACTTCTGCATTCCAGTTTATGTTGAATTTGCAGCAGAGAAGCAAAGGTGTGGAAGAAAAAGCCAACAAGGAGTTAAACTGCAGGCAGGTCTAAAAGCACCAGATGGGTCTAAAAACATTTTAAAAGACCAAGATCTGCCTGCTGCAAGGGCATCTCCCATCGCTGTTTGCTCTAGAGACTGGGAAGATGCTCTTAGCTTTTCTCTCTTAATTGCTGCAGTTAATCTTTAAAGGCAAAAGGAGAAGCTGCATTGAAGCCTGCATGGCACCTGAGGCCATGTGCCTTTCCCAGAAGTGGGCTCTTGCTGCCCCATACCTGCCACTGGAGTAGGAAGAACCGAAGGAGTTGTAAAGTTTCCAGTCGAGTTCAAAGGTTTCCAGCTTTAAAGGAGGAAGCTTCTGATCTGTCACTGATGCATCATCAGAACCAAGGGTGCTGGGATGTCTGCTGCTTTGCTTTGTGTGCTGGCAGCGTTGGGTCCTGGCATCCTGACACATTGCTGGAGCTTGTGCCCCAGGGGTTGTGCTGCCAGCACCAACCGAGACAGTCTTCTTTGTGCTCCCAGAACGTGGGGTTGGGAGCCAGACCCTGCCTTCCTCACCCACAGTCCCTTCAGCTTTATCCAGGTCTCCGTTTTCTTAACTGCAGCGCGCAAATGTCAAAGGGCTGAATGCAACAGAAGTGCCTTGGCTGGAGTACTGGGATTGAGTGAGAGTCCTGAGGTTTGAAAGATGTGGAAAATCCCGAAGCACGTCACTGTAGGAGTGAATCTTGAGGTCTTTACAAAGCAGTGGGGATGTTAGTTTCCATGGGGAGATGTCACCATGGTTTGTGTGCGTGGCCCAGCTCTACCTTGGCCTCTGAAGAGCCCAAAATTGCAGGGACTCTGGGTGGGTTCTGCTGTGGCCTGCAAAGGTAATTTGTTTCCCTGCAGCTCCTGTTCCTCTTGCCACTTTGACCACCGTGCGTGTCCACCAAGGGCTGTGTGGAGAAGAGTGATGCTGTGGTTTTGTTAAAGTACATAGGAAGCAATCCACTTATTTGAAGGCAATGTCCTTAAATAAATCTAAACTTCTGGGGTAGGCAGGGAAGAGAGCCCTGTGAGGAGAGCTGTCCTTGTGGGAGAGGCTGTGCCTGAGCAGATTCAAAGGCTGTGACTGCCTCACCATCGCTGCATGCTCCCCTGCGTCCATCAGTGTGAATAACCCCCGATTGCTCATTCTGCAGGATATTGTCCCCTTGATTTCACTGAGCTGTAGAAAGGCCCAGTAATTAGGCTGCCTGTCCAGTGAAGAACAACCCAAGCCCCTGCTGTCCTGTGAAAGGCAGTTTGTCGGTGAGGGGAAAGGGAAGAACAGGAGATGGGAGGTGGAGAGCAGATGCTTGGGTAGGACAGAGCCTGGAGAAGAAATGCAAGTGATTCAGAAAGCGACTGCTAACAGAAGTGAATAAATGTGGGGTGGTGGTTTTTTGTGTTTTTTTTTGTTATAAACATTCTCTTAGAATACCAGGAGACTCATTAGACGGTGTTCCAGACACAACCAGCCCACTGGTCTTTGGCAGTCAAAGCCATTTTGGAGGGCGTGTGAGAAAAATCTTGGAAACTGAAGTAATGTGGGCTGCACTTGTGCCTGCTGCAGCCATCAGGAGCTGCAGTGCTCTTCGTCCTCGGGCCATCTTGATGGTGACGGTGGGTGAACGTGGCCCCACTCCAGGCAGCAGTGCTGCTGGGATTGCCTTAAGGTCTGTGACGTGGATGATGAGGTGGCACACTGTGGTGACAATGTTTTCTGTTTCTGCTGCTTGCCCTTGACTTGGTCCTTGGTTGTGTCACTGCATCTCAAACCACAGCAGGGACACCTGGACGTGCCCATGCACAGAAATGGGTGCATGAGGCCAGCTCTGGTGGATGCTTTGCTGGCAGCTGTGTGACCCTGGGTAGCCAGGCCTGATAGGCATCGGTTGTTCCAAGGCTGGGGGAAAGACTGTGGTGTTGGATCTGATTTTGGCTCTGTTTTCATAGCTTCCATCTTACTGCTGACCTTCTCAGGGAATTCATAGAAGCATTAAGGTTGGAAAAGACCTCTGAGATCATCTAGTCCACAGTGACTCCCCCCATCCCTGGGCAGCTGTGCCACTGCATCACTGCTCATCGCTTCCTCATATCCAACCTGAACTTGCCTTGGCACAGTTTGAGGCCTTTATCTCTCATCCTAAAATTGTCAGCTGGGAGAAGAGGCCACCAGCCTCCAGCTCACCACAGCCTCCTTTTGGGGAGTTGTCAAGAGCAATAAGGTATCCACATTCCTTTCCCTTATCAGGCTTTTCCTACCACTCAGTGAGGAAGGAGTTGGGGAAAAGAAAGGAAATGCCAGCTACCAGAGTGCCAGGAGCCCAGAGAATGAAGCAACACAGCATTTGTTGATTAGCAAAGGCAAAATTAGTTTAACTCTTCAATAGTGGGATACTGTGTACATTAGATCTTCAGGAACTTGAGAATGACTTTTGTAGGAGCTGCACATCTCCAGGATGCGCATCCTCACATTGCAGGATTGCCCTCTGGGTTTTGGTTCTCTGTTCACTGACTTTTCATGTTAAAATGAACACAGCTTCCCCTTGTCTTTCAGATAGCTGCCCAAGAGCTGTCAGACAACAGGGTGATTACTCTGAGTATGGCTGGCAGGAAACTGGATAAAAAGGTGAGTGGTGATACGTCAGGAGGATGTAAATGTTAAACTTCTGTTTCATAGGCTAGGGGATCTAAGGAGATCTCTGCTTGTGAGTACAGTAGTGTCATAAAGCTGTCTCTATGTAGAAAGCAAGAGGCTGGGGCTGGAGGTCCAGAGTCAGGTCCTGGCTGTGTCACTCCCTGCTGTCAGGATGTGGAATTCTTCATAATGCACTTTGAGAAGGAAGGGTTCTGTTTGACGCAGGACCTGTGTACCATCATGTCTTAAAAACATCTGAGCCAGATTTCTTATTTCAGCGGTTGCTGTCTGGAAATGTCTCCTGACTGGGCTGACAGTTTTGATACCCCTCAATTCAGCATTTCAGAAGTGCTGAGTGCTCCTGGCTTGTTGCCTCTAGCCCTCCTTCAAATTGAGTGAGTGTTTGTTTATAGATCAAACAGGAGGGCCCATCTTTCCAGAGGAAGAAGCACCAACCTCATGGAGATAGATAATGCTGATTTTTGCTTTGGGTGTGACGTGCAGGGTAACTGTAAGCCATTCTGAACAGAGCAATCTGACCTTATTTACTAGGCAACCAGAACGATTCCTCTTAAACCAGTTCTGTTGCTAAGCAATCAATGATTTTTTTCAATTTTTTTTTTCTTCCTTCCTAGTGTCTCCAGAGCTTGTGTTGTTGGTAGGATGGCCCTTGGTTTTCAAACCATGGTAAAGCAAGCAGCCAGGCACCCTTGCTTTGTTCAGTCCCACTGTCCAAACCGGATGGTTTATCCAAGTGTTTTCCCCAGCTGTTGGGAATGACTGTTACCTTGCTCTTCCTCTCATCCTGTCTACTACTCCACGGTGCAAAGAGCTGGATGCTCCTACTGAGGAATCCCCAAGTAATTGCATTTCCTAAACGAGCTGGGAAACATCTTTGAGATGATGACAACTTCTGAGATGTGGCTGAGTCAGCCCCATGCATGTCAGTGAAGAAATCTTTGATGCAGCAGCTTTCTTCCCATGAAAAAGCCTCTGCCCTCTTGCAAGGCAAGGGATGAGATTTCATTATAGATGTGGTTCCTTCAAGCTTCATGCTTCGTGGTTCCTGCATGGCTTTGTAGCCATGGCTGTTGTGAAGACCAGAGCCAAGGATCTGGTTCCTCACCAAGCCTCACTGTGATGCTGGTACCTCAGGCATGTATGCAGTGGTTATATTGGCAACTTAATTGTTGTCATCACTTGCTCCATAGGCAGTTTCCTTTCTAACCTGATTTTCAATCAGGTCCTTCTCCTAAGTTATGCAGAGCTGAAGTCTGGTGATATTCTTCCAACAAGTCATCGTAGGTTGGTCTCCTGTTCTTCAGACCCACAGTCAAAATACAGAAATTTAGCATCTGCCTGCAGTGCTATAGGCAGGCAGTTTGTGAGGTAGGCATAGTTGTGCTGGCCTGAGGACTGTGAATAATCTGTCTGGGTTTCCTTCCAGTTTATCAGTAGATGTCAGCAGAAAGCTCCTTGCTGTGCTTCTGCAGTTACCAGGAGCTGGTGGGGTTTCCTTGCTGATTCCTCTAGACAGAACACCACAGCAGTGCTCAGAGTCCTGCTGGTGCTCAGGGAATGGTCATGTCACTTCAGAGCAGAACACAAATGAAAGTGGTCCCTGCACACGTGAAAGGAAACTGCAGACATTCAAGGCAGGTTGGCTGGGGCCCTGGGCAGCCTCATCTAGTGGGTGGCATCCCTGTCTGTGAGTGGGAACTGGATGGGCTTTAAAGTCACATCCAACCCAGCCATTCTCTGATACACTGCATCCAAGCTGAGAATCTCTTACTGGCATCCATGCTGCTGACCAGCCCTCTCCACAGTGTTCAACCCAACGCTGGCACTTCTCTCAGACCAAGGGCAGGTTTTCCTCCCATCATGAACCTGTGCTTGTCTGTGCACTGCTCACTGCATGGCTTCAAACAGCAAGGCTTTGCAGCGGGGGAATGTCAGCAGCAGAACCAGCCTGAGGCTTTTGTACCTTATGTCAGATCAGCTCTTGGTAGACTTGTTAGAAAAAGAAGAATCTTGCAGAAGAGAAGGCTCAGCCCAGTGATCCCAGTCCCAGCAGCTCAGTTTCTACCTTTTGCCAGGCTTGCATGGGTGAGATGGTGGTGGCTTTGACATGTTAAAATAACGGTGCACAATCTTGTGGCTTGGAAGCATCTCCCACCCTGCTTTGAATGGAGCAGGGCTGGCTGGACTCAGAGCAGCTGCTCTATGTGCTTTGCTTGGGATCCTGCCCTGCTCCCTGCTGCCACCTGAGCCCACACCTCTGTCACTTCCTGTGGAATCAGGGCAATGAAACCTCTTCAGGTTGCAGGTTAAGCTGGAGTAGGCAGGGCTGGGATCCACAGGGCTGGGAGTGCACTACTGGTTCTTGAATTCAGCAGCGAAGCTTTGGAGTACTGAGCCCAGGCTCTGTGTAAGCAGGCACAGTGCTGCACTGCAACCAAGTCTCTTTCAGAAATAATGGCTTATCCTGCTCTTCTGCAAACATAGCAAAAATATTGGAGGAGAACAGCATCAGAGAGGCTCCCTGCAAGCTGTAGTGGACTATACTTCATTGTGGCCCATTAACTTGTGGCCAATTATATAAAATAAAATGAAAGCAGTCATCAGGGGTGACTGTGAGTTTTGAATAGAACAGGTTCCAGTTTCTCCAAGCCAAAATACTTGCAGTGATTTATGTTTCCAGCTGGCTTTGGAAACAGGGTTTGGATAGAAGCAGTAAAGGGTTTTCTGCTGGAGCCTGCCACCACACCAGCTGCTGCCTCGTGGACTGGGACCCCCAGCATCCCCCAGCCCTGAGCATCCCCACTGTGTCCTCTGGATCCTCCAGCCAACAGAGTTCAGGCAGCCACCTGCCTCTGGAGTTCTCAGGAAGCAGGAGATCATTTGGAGTGTTTTGAGTTAGGTTGGTTTTTATCACAGTTTTTCTGAATGGGAGCAAAGATCTCTTGCAAGCACTGGGGATCCTCTCATCAGCCTTCCCATGCTGCTCCAAGACCTCAGTCACCCCGTGCAGATGCCCAGCAGGGATGTGTGCTGTGTTTGCCATACGGCTGTGTCCTTTTATCAGGAGGATATCTAAGGAAAGCAAACGCATGCTGGCTGAAGTCTGTGTGTCTCGGAGGGTGCTGTATGATCTCTGTCAACACCTGTGCAGCTTGCTCCTTCAAGATTTGCTCTCCTCATGCTTTCCTGCTGTGTGTAGGAGGGCTTTTTTTTTTCCCCCCAGACTCTCATACATTTCATAGTTCTGTTTGTGCTTTGAAGCTCTGGTTGTTTTTCTAACCCAAACACAGCTGCCTCCCAGCTGGGGCTGTTTGTCGTAGCATTGGTGTCCAGAGATTGTGCAGGGGGGTGGGATCCACGAGCAAAGTCTCACAGACACGTGCCTGGGTGTGGGAAGGCCGTGACACCGTGTGAGCACTGACAGGACCTGCAGGACCCACACAGACGCCATGGGAATCAGCTTCCCCATGGACCACTGATATACTGGAAAAGCAGGAGGAAGGAGGTATCTTGAGCAGCTTGCAAATCCTTGTATAAGCTGTGTGCTGTTGTTCTTCCCCAGGACCTGTTTGGAAAGTCAGACCCCTTCTTGGAATTCTATAAACCCGGTGATGATGGAAAATGGATGCTGGTCCATAGAACAGAGGTGAGAGCTACTGCAACACCACGGTCCTTAGCTCCTTTTAAACATAATGATGTTATCTCATAAATCCCTGGTAAAGGGGGGTGGGATCCTGGGAGGTGGCTGAGGATCTTACTGGGTTTTCTTTTAAGTAGTGGGGCAAGGGAGGAAATGTTGCAGCAGCCTCCCCAAGTACTGCCCTCGTGCCAGACAAGCAGCTTCATGTTTTGAGATCGGATACAAAGAAAGTAAATTCTCCATTCCTGCTGTTTTGGGTACATGAATATAATCTGGTGTTAGCCTGAGGCTGACGTTTGTCATGTCAGGAGGGAGGTGGCTGCAGGGAAGGGTTAGTGCTCTCCTTCCAGCCTGTTATTTAGGAGGAGCTGAGCCCAGCTGGCTGTGTGCAGTGCAGGAGCAGGATCCTCACACCGCCCACCCGTGGGGCCCGGTGGCTGGCAGCATATGGGCTCCACTCCACACACGTGCCTCCCTGCGTGGGCTGCCTGCTCTCCCAGCCTCTTGGAGGAGGTGTTTACAAATTCTCTGCTAAACTGTGCTCACGGTGTCAGGGTTTTTCCCAGTCTGTCAGTCTGTAATATAAAAGCCCATTGCAAGCCCCACGTGGTTATTTGACAGCTCTGTCCTGCAACGATGGGGACAGACATGCTCCTCGCCTGGCTGGGCTTTTCCTGGTCTCAGCAGAAGGAGTGATGGCTTTGGAGAGAGGAGAGGCAAAACTTCCTGCGTGTCTTGTGTTCTGGGGCTGTGAATTTGTTCTGCAATGCAAACAAACACCAGTAAGAAGACTGGCGTAGGGTTGGCTCTGCCCCATGCGTTCCCTGCACCTCCTGTAGCTCTGGCTGCTAAGCTCTAGGGTCCTTTGCAATGGGTCTTCTGCTCCAGGGATCCCTGTGTTTGCCTTGACACAGAGTGACGTTGCTCAGTGGTCACCCCTTGCTGACTTTGCATACGTTTTCCTTTCCCTTTTCCTTTAAACCTTTGAGCCAGTCTGATTCTGGGATACCTGCAGCAGGTGCAGCCCCTTGGGGCAGGGAGGTGATGTTGAAGAGTGCAGTCTGTGCAAAGGAAGGGGCTGTAGGGAGCATCCCATCATAGCACTGGCCTTTGCACCTCTTCAGGTGGCTGCTTCGTCAGGCTTGCTGCTGGTGCTTCGTTAGAGAATGCTGTCCTGCAAAGACTTTGCCTGAGCTGCTTGATGCCTCTGAGCTTTGTGTCCTGGACTGAGATTCACATCAGTCTCTCTCTCTGAGCAGGGCACTTATGTGTAAGCATCTTCACGTGCCCTGCAAGCACCTCCAAGGTCTGCAGCACATACAGCTTGCCTTCTCTCGGTGCATGTTAAAAAGCATCAATTACATTTCTCCAGCTCGTGCAGCAGCTGTTACACAGATAAGGCAAGATCTGTGTATATCCAGGGCTGCTCAGCTGTCTGTGATGGTTGTGGTGTTCCACCACTCCACTTAGATGGAAGTAGTGGGGCAGTAAGCTATGGCTGGGGTGAGGGATGTAGAGGACACCTTTATATAGGGGGGAACATCCCCTCCTTTGTGCCTGTGTCCTGTTTCACCTTTTGTAACTCTATCCTTCCATTTCCACCTCACAGGTGATCAAGTACACATTGGACCCCGTCTGGAAGCCGTTCACTGTGCCTTTAGTGTCACTGTGTGATGGAGATGTGGAGAAGCTGATCAAGGTAACGACGGCCCTTTGGCTTCCTCTTGGGATGAGAGGAGACCTTGTGGCAGCCTACAGCTTTCTTGCAGAGAAGTGGATCTCTGCTCTCTGGTGTCAGCAGTCTGAGGAGCTGTGACTGGGGAGGGTCAGGTGAGGGTTATAGGGAAAGGTTCTGCACCAGAGAATGGTGGGCTCAGAACAGCTCCCTAGGGCAGCGGGCATGGGCCTGAGCTGCTGGAGCTCAAGGAGCGTTGGGGCACTGCTCTCAGCTGTAGGATTTGGGTGGTGCTGTGTGGAGCCAGGGGTTGGGCTCGGTGA
This sequence comes from Lagopus leucura, assembly GCF_019238085.1. Lineage (NCBI taxonomy): Eukaryota > Metazoa > Chordata > Aves > Galliformes > Phasianidae > Lagopus > Lagopus leucura. Next base: position 14,944,290 of record NW_024962271.1, read on the forward strand.
TCCTTGTGGGTCCCTTCCAACTTGGGATGTTCTGTGATTCTAGGTCATGTGTTACGACTACGACAGTGACGGGGGGCACGACTTCATTGGGGAGTTTCAGACCTCAGTGGCCAGGATGTGTGAAGCCCAAGATGCCTTTCCAGTAAGTGCCGACGTGTTTTCTGTGCAGGATGGGGCAAGGGCAGTGGTGGCCACGTTGTTCCTTGGGGCTGGAGGTGGGTTTTGGTGCTTGCACTGAGACTTTCAGCCTGTGCTGAGGAGGCTCTGAGATGAGGAAGAACTGCTTTTTCCTCACATCTACACAGCAAACGATTCAGGTCATTGCTTTAGCTGAAATAGATGTCTGAGTTAGAAAGTATGAAGGCAGTCTTATCTGAAAATCTAAGATTTGTCTGAAGCAACACTTGAAGATGCCTTGTTGCCTGGGGAGGGGGGCAATGGAGGGGGTGTTCCCTGCACGCCCGTGCTGCTGTGCATGACATGCCAGAGCACATGACTTGGGTGCAGCTGGGGACATCCCTTTGCTTCCTCCCCTCGTGTGGCTTGGTTGCTGCCTTGCTTGTGTAAGTCCTAGTGCCTCGGGGAGCAGCATTTGGGCAGAGACCAGGGCTGCACCCAGAAAGGTCAGGCACTCCATGCCCCGCACATCTGCGCTCCAGCTGCTGGGGGCTCTGGCTCCGAAGCAAGCAGTCTCAGTGCTGGGTACCACATGCCAGCATCCCTTCTCCCCGAGGCAGCTCCTCGTGACCTGTCTCTTCCTTTCATCTGGCCACGCTGATGTGGGTAAATACAGAAGCAGGAGCAGGGATGCTCTTGCCGCAGAGCAGGCACCGCACGTTTGCAGATGGGAATGAGAAGATGAGAACTTGAGTCCCCTCTGCTGCTGTAGCATCGCTTCTCTTGCCTCAAAGCTTCGCTGTTTTCATTGGCCTCCATCCAGCCCATTGGACAGGAGGGTTGGTGAGGACCACTGGCACCAATGTGATTTTGGGGTCAGGTGGCCAGCAGTAAAACAGCAGCAAAATTTCCTGTGCTTACAGCAAGGAGTTAACCATGAATTCTCACCTCTGAGATCCAAAGGAAAAAAGCACTGCTTGCAATCCTCGTGTTGTTGGTTTCTGCCATAAATGCTCTCCAGGCTATGGTCTCCTGCTCTGCTGAATCGCCCAGGGCCTGGCCACATTCCCTATTAGCTGGAGCAGCTCCCACCGTGGGGCCTTCAGCGTAATCCAGCTGCTTGATTTCTGCCCTAGAGGATTTTTATTTTTGTTTTTACTTTTTTGTTGGGCATGCTGGTATTTGACCTATGCTGGGACATGAGATGGCTGAAATACTCAGCCAAATATGCCTTTTTTTTTTTTTTTTTTTTTTTTTGGTACATGCTTCCAGAGCTGCAGTTTTGAGCCTGTTTGCAAGCAGCTCCGTCTGCTTTTGCTGGCTGGCTGGAAGCAGCTCAGCAGTGCTGTGCATTCCCTGGCCACGGTGGTCCCATCAGAGCTGCATGGAGGCAAAATAGGGGCACTGTAGGATCTGGGAACCTGTTTGTCAGAGCTGACTCTTCCAGCCCAGGTGTGCCCAGCTGATCTCAGACTGATCCTGGGTGCACCTGATCTGGGGGTCTGAGCTGGAGAGAGTTGTTCGGTGTCCAGAGACTGCAGGAATGATGAGTCCACAGCCCACATTTAGACTTTGTTTTTTGATAAGAGGTTTTATTCAAATGGTTTTAGATTTAAAAATAAAAAAAAAATGCAGCCATTATTTTCTGAATATAGAAAAAGCATTTATTTCCCAAGAGCTTCAGAGGAACAGCTGTGGCCTGCCCTAGCTATCAATGAGCTTGTCCTTGCTATTCCAGCAGTGGGGAAGGCACAGCAGCAGTTCTGTTTTGCAGTTAGCTTTGGGTAACAGCTTCTCTCTTACAGCTAGAACTAGAGTGCATTAACCCCAAAAAGCAAAAGAAGAAAAAGAATTACAAGAACTCTGGGATCATCATCGTCAAGTCCTGCAAGGTGAGCACAATGCTGGGATGTTTCTTTGGTAGGTTTTGGGACTTTATATTGCACTGAGCTTCCCACCCCTTCTGTCTCCAGTGCTCTTGGGTTTTCAAGTGCACATACAATGGGGCACGAGTGAAGGCAATTTTCCTTTTTTTGGGTTCTCCTCCCCTTGGAATAGGATTTGCAGCTCTTTGCTCTCTGTCGTGCCATGGCTGTGTCCCTGGTGCCATGTGCATGGATCGCTGTGGATGGCCTAAGCTACATCACACGTAGCTTAGGAAGTGCTGGAATGCTGCTTTGAAAGACCCCAGTGGTCACAGAATCATTGATGTTGGATGAGACCACTAAGATCACCAAATCCAGCTCCACCCCCACCCCTCACCATGCCCACTGACCACGTCCCTCAGTGCCACTTCTCCACAGTTCTTGAACACCCCCAGGGACAGTGACTCCCCCACCTCCCCTGATCCTTCCTACATGCTTTGCCGCATGGATGGAGCTCCCTGAAGGTCCAAAAACACAGTGATGGGAGGCCTGGGTGATTTCAGTGGTGTTTTCTTTTCCTGCAGTAGCGAAGATTGCTGATACACTTTGCTTTCTATTTTATTTCAGATCACCAGAGATTTCTCATTCCTGGACTACATCCTGGGAGGCTGCCAGCTGATGTTCACTGTAAGGACTTTGGCTTGCTGTTTGTCCAATAGTGGTAATAAATATGTCATGATCAAAGTTGCTGAAGGGAGGTGCTGTAGGAGGCTGCCCTGGGGCCAGCTGCATCCTGCTGGCTTAGCAGGGTGGGATTTCACAGCAATGAGGAGCTTGCTCCATCTTGCTGTTAAACCATGTGGTACTGGTACTGGCATCAGTACTGCAGCGCTCAGACGTACAACCTGCTGCTGCTGAGGATGAGAGTCCCATGGAGTCCTTTACAAATTTCTACCAGCATCTCTGCCCGTCGCTGTGTTAACTGGCATCCAGATTGCTGAGAGAGGCCTGGGTGTTTTGAACCCAGCTCAGAGGCTCTGGGCTGTTAACGATGCATTTCTGCATTTTTATTTGCATTTCCACCCTCACTCGGGCTGGAGCACCAGTGGTTTGTCAAGAGGAATTACAAGGAGACGTTACAGCCCTGAGTGAACCCACCACAGAACAGAAGTGTTGTTTTTTTTCCCCCCATTAGCTTTCTAATTTCTGAAAACTTTTCTGCTGCAGCACCCAGCGAGCGCTGGGCACACGCAGTCATTTCAGCTTTTATTTTGTTGTCTTGTCTGAAAACATGGGGGGGGGAGGAGGAGGAAGAGTTACCATAGAAACAGGAACAAGTGCAAGAGCTCTTTATGTGCCATTCTGCTGCTGTGCGTGAAGGTCTTGGTGCTGGGGAGTGAATAGGAAGGGAAAATCATCCAGTTTATTGGTAGCACAGAGCTGTTGTGCAAATTAGTTGGAATGCTGAAATCTCGCTCGTTGAGGTCTGCTGGTAATGGGAAATGCTGGAATTTTCTCCTCCCAAGGCACCTGGTTCAGTTTCTGCTCTCCTACGTGGCTCTCAGCATGTTTTGCATGGCGCCTCAGTTTCTTTATTGTGCTCTGACCAAGTGTGGCTTGGCTGCTTCTGTTTCATTGGAGCAGTGAGCTATAAGACCATCAATCTCATGCTGAAGAGGTCAGGTTTTACTGGGCTTCTCGCATGATCCTCTGCTGCCATCCTGAAGGGATGAGCCCAGGGAGGGCAGTGGCCCCTGGGACTCTTCCCATCCCCAGCTGCTCCATGCTGCAGGGGATGTCTTGTCATCCCCACCCCTGGCTTTGACCCAGCCCAGGAGCCGAGTTTTTCCTCTCTCATTACAGATACAGAGCAAAATCCCCTGCAAATCCCCTGAGCTCAATTTAGCCACCAAAGTTATTTTGGGTTTTTCCTATTTGCTCTGCAAACAAGGCGAATGCAGGCACGCCGTCTGCTCGTCTCTTCCTCGCTCTTCCCTCCCAGTCATTTCAAATCTGGTGGTTCATCGCCTCGCTGCATCTGACCACATTTAACTGGATCTGAGATCTCGGATATGCATTCCTACAAATGTCTTTAAATAGCGTGGAGGAGGGAGAAGCACGAGTGCCTTGCTGACAAAGCAGGAACTTGGCCTGCATTGGACTCAGGAGAAGCACTGTGTAGGGTAGCTGTAGGGAAAGCTCAGCTCAGGGTTGTGTCTCTTGGGACAGAAGAGGCCTTGAACCCAACAAAAGCCCAGGCAACCCTGCCTGGTTTGGTGTCCATGGAGCTCCTTGCTTGGCAGATGGGCAGCAGACTTCAGCATGAACCCTGGTGGTGGTGACTTGCTTCTTTGGGACGCCATGTCTGTGATTCTTGATGGTAAAAAATTTGGGTATCGTAGTGAATTACTTTGTCGAACCTTGCTTTTTTAGGTTTGTTGTTTTTTTTAGGGAGGGTAAATTTGTCAAACTTGCCAAAATTGGAGGTTTGGGTTGTGATGGGGCTGTGCCTGGGCCTCACCGTCGTCCGTCTGCAGTGGAGAATGGGAGGATAGGTTTGTAGTGGTGACTGCTAACAGAAGGCAGTCTGTGCTTCCCTCAGGTTGGGATCGACTTCACTGCCTCCAATGGGAACCCACGGGACCCCTCCTCTTTGCACTACATCAACCCCATGGGAACAAATGAATACCTGTCGGCCATCTGGGCTGTTGGGCAGATCATCCAGGACTATGACTCGTAAGTGCTGTGCCTTTCTGCCTCTCCCATTGCTTTGCAGGCATTCCCCTGGCTTCCCGACGAGCTGCTGGGATGCATGTCACCCCTTTCTGTGGCTTGACTTTCCGCCCATGGAGCAGGGGGAAACGATGCCCTGCTTTTGGGAAACTCCGTGGAAGAAAATTGTGGTGTACATTGTGATGGGGGCACTGCAATGACAAGAGCACATAAGGGACAGAGTTTCTCCTCTCCCCATCAGCACTGTGGAGTGTGATGGTGCTCAAGCAGACAGGGAGCTGCGTTCCTGGAGCTGGTGGGATGGCGACAGTTTGGTGTGCTGAAGTGCATGCAGGCATCCCTTGTGTGCGTGGAAATCCACTCATGTTTTCTTCCCTTGCAGAGACAAAATGTTTCCTGCTCTGGGATTCGGTGCCCAGCTCCCACCAGACTGGAAGGTAACGTGTGGCAGCGATCTGTGTGCTTGAAACACTTCTGTCCTGAGAGGTTCTGTGCAGGAGCAGAGCTGGGGCATGGAGCATGCTAGGTTTGTAGGGAGATGTGAGGTGAGGATGGAGTGCAGGCAGCCAGGCTGGCACTCAAGGCTCCCTGGCACTGATACTTTTGTTGCTGATTAATCTTGCTGGTGGGAGGCAGGAGCAATCATGGGGCCGTGGATGAGTGTATTAGGTTGCAGTGAGATCTGGCCAGAGGATGGGAGCTGGGCAGCCTCCAGATGATGCTGTGTGGGCAGTGCCTACAGGCTGTGGCAGCACGTTAGGGCAGGGAATTGAGTGTTCAGGGGGTTGAAGCCACCACGGTCTGTGTCAGGCTGTGCTGGAGTATCAGCGGCACACAGCAGCATGAGGAGCCTGCTGGAGCCAGTATTCTCACCATGAGCACTGCTCCTGGCTGGAGGCTTCAAGAAGTGGGGCTGAGGAATTGCACATGCACCTGGAGCCATTGCTGGACCTCCCTTCCTCCAGTGTTTTCACAACATAACGTATTTAGCCCCTGATGGTCACTACAGCCCCAGAGTGCCTCCAGTCTTTACCTCTTTAACAAACTCCTCTGTGTTGGCGAGCATCTGGTCAGATGCAGAAATACATCTCCTCTGGTCAGTTTGTCTGGTGTCTGGACCAGGAAATTCTCCTCAACACACTCCAGGATTCCTTGGGATTGCTTACAGCCTGTGCCTTGGCATCCCCTGCTTCTGCACCCCACTTCTTCCCAGAGATTGAGGACAACTGGGGGCATTTTAACCACGTACAGAAGTCCCACAGGACCAGTCCAGCACTGCTTGTCACAGCCATAGGAGGCACCACCAGCTGCAGGTGACACTGCTCATCCAGCTTCCCCTTTTACATGGCCTCGCATCTCTCAGCTGCCCACAACCACAGGGCAGAGCCCAGGGGCTCTCATGGCTCCACCATGCTGAGGCAGACTGCTCTCTGTGGCAGCCAGAATCCCTGTGATTCACGTGGGAGTTGCTGCTGTTGCCACTGTCTGGAGTCCATCCCTCCCTGCGCACACTGGAGCTGATTCATCCCAATTGGCCACCAAATGTTTCAGGTCTGTCGCTTCCCTAGATTCTGTGGGAAAATCTTGGTGAGCAGCTTCCGAGGAATAACGGCTGCCAGCTACCACCAGGGGATTTATTGTTTGTGGAGAGAAATGGGAATGGAAAAAGCAGCGGGGCTGGAAGGAGCACAGCGTGCAGGGATGAGTGGCTTCAGAACCCACGTGCTGAAACCCAAGGCCGGTGTTGGGGCAGGCCGGTGGGGAGCTGCGTGCCCAGTGCCCTGTGTCCTGGCAGCGGGTGAACCGATGGCCGTTGTGCATTGCAGACGAGGCTGAAAATGGGAAAGGTGGTTAGAGATCTCAGTCGTGGATGTTGTGCTTTGTTCTCGTCGCTCTCCTGTTGCCATGGCATCGCCAAACGCTTTCAAAGAACCAGTCGGAGTGAGATATTTTGCACACAAAAGTCTCGTTGGAAATGTCAAAGAACATCTTGCAATGTAACAGCTCTGTAAAGAGCCTCGAGCGGTTTCCCGGTAGGAAGCAGATGGGTTTTGGTTGCTGGGGGATGAGGTGGCCCTGCAGAGGGTGATGCTCGAAACTGAAGCCCCACCAACTACCCCATCTCCTGGGCTGGGGCTTGGGCACATCTGCGGTTCCTGGTGGGAGAAGATGGAGCTTCCACCCACAACCACCCCATCCAGAGGGCACAGCCAGGCTGCACGTGTGGACACCCCACCCTCTGGGGCTGCTGGAAGGGGTTGCTCCCAGTTGGGAAAGGTCCTGCACTTGGACATGGCTTAGTGGGCATGGTGGTGATGGGTTGGGGTTGGACTGGATGGTCTTAGAGGTCTTGTCCAACCTCAATGATTCTGTATACCTCTGGGTACACCCAACAGGGAATGAGTTCCCTGCCTCCCCCCCCCCTTTTTTTTTTTTTTATAACTTTATTATTTTGAAGCCCTGTTGAATTCCTGTTGGATTTTCTAGCAGATATATATATGTGTGTGTGTGTGTATGTATATATATATATATATATATATAAAATCTGTACAAACTCAAGAGGAGGTTTTGAAGCATTTCAGCCACACAGGGGGAGTGCTCCATGTAGTGCTGCAAAAAGTGAGGAAAACAGCTCCAAACTGCTTCTCTGCTGCTTAAAAGAAAGAGAACCCCCCCTTTCTCAATTGCAAAACATGGAAGCATTTCTGTTTACCTTCTCTATAAATACTCGCATGGCAAAATTTGGAGTGTCTTCTAAAAAAAAAAAAAACCAGCCCCAAAACAGTGAGCCCTTTAACGACTGAAAATCCAGAAATCTGAAGTAGGACACGTTGCCCAAAATTGAGGCTTCCACCAGAAATGGTGTGTGAAAAACAAGTCGCGTGTTTCAGAGTGTGCCTCAAGTTGCCTATGGTGTGAATGGGATCGTTGCTGGCTGTGCTTACGGGCATGGAGGCACCTGAGCAGGTCGGTGCCATCCTCCTGTACGGCAGCTCATCGGCTTTGCAGCACGCCAGAGTTTTAGCCTGACCTACTTTTGTTTGTTTGTGTCGTTTCTCACCCCACGGTGCCTTGCAAAAATAGTTTCTGCTGCTTTCGACACAATGCCCATTCTAATTGGAAAGTCTGAACCAGATGCGTGCTGCTTTCGCAGTCTCGGGAGGACTTGGGCTTCACACGGCAATGTAGAGGACATTCATTCTGCCAGCGCTGTGAGTACGCATGTCCTGAAGCCATCCCTGGGCTGAGAACCACAGCGAACCACCACCCTCGTGAGAGGAAGAAAACAGCCTTGTTTTGTAACTACGGCATGGAGTTTTTTGTTTGGGAGCCCTTGCAACCAGTGGGCTGAGATCCCATATCGTGCCTTTGGCTCCCAGAAGTCTGAAAGAGGGAGCTGTGTGTCCTCGGTGCTGCTCAGAGCCCATTTGCTCCTCGCTGTGTCTGAATCAGAGAGTGAGGAATGCCTCAGCCCCCAGATCTGGTGGTTCTTCCCCGAGCAAGCGGTCACCCCGTGCCAACATTGGCAAGGTTCACACTGGAGTACGGGAGCCCTGAGCCTCTCTTGCACCCAAGCCATTGAATTACACTTTCAAAGCAACCGTTCTCCAGTTTTTATTTTAATTTTTTTATGGTTTCTGTCTGCAGGCACTTCCTAGAGGAGTACATTTGGAGGGTTTCTGCTGTTGGTTTCTCTGGCATGGCTGGTGCTACAAGCTGGGCTCTCTACCCGTGTCACAGGGGACCTCCTTTTGAGGGCATCTCCTTCAGCTTGGGAGGAAGGGAAACTCATGGGCTTTGCACCTGCTTTGCAGGGATGGTTCTGTGGTCGTCACCTCTCCTGTACTGCTTGTCATCACGACCCAGATCATGAGGCTAATCGTGTGCAATAGGATGAAGTCGTTTCTTCTGGTGTGATGTGTGTTCTCCCTCTGGGCAGCCAGCAGGAAGCCATGGGGACAGCCTGCTGTCACCACTGGTGGTGTGATAATGTCATGATGGGAGTGGGAAGCCGGAGGAACCAGTCCAGTCCATCCCCAGCCTTGACCACATTTATCTTTGCTCCTTGCTGTAGAACAGCAGAGGGTGGGGAAGCACTGCTGGCCCAACGGGACAAACTTGTGTGATACTGCATCAGCTGAACTGATGGAGAGCACTGTGCTCTGCCTCTGTGCTAATTCATATCTCTTCTCCACAGGTATCCCATGAGTTTGCCATTAACTTCAACCCCACAAACCCTTTCTGTTCAGGTGAGTGCCTGACAGGCTTTCATATGCCTTCAGTGTCTTCTGTCTTTCCTCCTGGGCTTCTCCAGTAACTTATCACAGGAGTTTTCCAAGGTCAGTTCAGAGACAGCCTTTAGCATGGAAGCAGAGCAGCTACTACGGGTTCACTCAGTGGAAAGCAGAGAAGATCTGGGGGTGTGTAGGAGGTCCCAGGGCAAAATGCAACTGGATTGAAACAGCATAAAAATAACGCCTTCGTTCTGGGTGTCCTACCAGCCGTCTGCTGGTGAGAAACACAAGGGCTGCTTAGCAGATGGGGAATTCAGGCTTAATACTTCTGTAGCTCATTTAGCAACTGAGAGCCAATAGCAGTCATTGCTGAAGAGCTATTCTAACCATAGACAGTGAGGGCAACCTTGAGCTGCCAAGGCCATCTGTGTTGACCTCTGCTTCACCCTAGCAGAACAGGAGCTCGGTGATAAAGAAAGCCTTTTTGGGTTTCTTTGTTCTCCTGGTTTATTAGAGTGGGGGGAAGGACAGAAAGATCTTCCTGGGCAGCTCTGTTGGACGGCAGAAGCAGAAGGGTCTCTGGTGACCTGCAGGACAAAGTATTGCTTCCGAACAGCCTGGGAGCATTCAAGGTGTTTCTGGGATGTTTCAGCTTCTGCACTGCCCCATGTCTGTGTGGTGTTTTGTTAAGCTCAGAGATCAGCTGCTTTTCTTTTTTGCTCCTCCTCTTTGCCAGATTTTGAGATTTTTGCAGAAACAAGAGGAAAGCCTTTGGTTGTGGGTGCTGTGAAGCCTCTCACCAGAGAAGGTGTGAGGATCTGCTGCAAAGTGGCTGAGGAGCAAAGCCCTGATTTTAGAACATTTGCATAGAAGTGGATGAAACTTCATGATCTGGATGAGTTTGGAGGAAAAAGATATTTTGAACTTGAGCTCCCTTGGCATTACTAGCTCATCATCCTCTACTTGATCAGACAGTGATAGGACTGGAGAGGGGGAAGCAGTTTTAAATTAAAAGTGGGGAGATTTAGGTGAGATGGGGAATTGTTTCACTTAGAGGGCAGTGAGGCACTGGAGCTGGCTGCGCAGAGAAGGTGTGGAGCCCCAGCCCACGAGGCGTTCCAGGCCAGGCTGAATGGGGCATTGAGGAAACCTGATCTAGCAGGAGGTGTCCCTGCCCATGGCATGGGTGTGACATCTTGTTGGAACGAGATGATTTTTAATGTCCCTCCCAACCTCAGTCAATCTATGGTGCTGCAATCATGCTTGGAGTATGTGGTGGCTGGCTTGTGCTGTTGCACGTTGTGATTTTGGGCTTCTCTGGTTTGCCCACAGGTGTGGAGGGCATTGTCCAAGCGTACTCAGCCTGCCTGCCTCACATCCGCTTCTACGGACCCACCAACTTCTCCCCCATTGTCAACCACGTGGCCCGCTTTGCGGCTCAGGCAACCCAGCAGGAGACTGCATCTGTAAGTCCTGCTTTCCTCTGACTACTGTGTGGTGTGGCCGCTGTGACCTGGGGCCTTGCTTTCATGTCAGGAGAGATGAGGCTGTGGGAGAGGCGGTGCGGAGCCAGGCTCCATCTGGGCTATATATAGGAGAAAGTTTCTTGTTTGGGTTTGGCAACTACTCCAACAGTTTGCCACTCTGCCAGGCAGGTGGTGGGTTGCATCACCGATGGATGCTGAGCATCTCGTGGCTGCTATGGCATCACTGCTGGGCTTCCTTCCTTCCCCGAGGACATGGCATGCTCAATAGACAAAGCTGGCTGGCGAGACCAGACTATTTAGGGGAGCTGGGGATGAAAGCTGCCTGCAAACAATTGTGGGAAGATCTCCCCATCCCTTGTGGCTGACTTGCATCTGCTGTTCCATTGCCCCATGCTGGTGAATGGAAAGGGCTTGGAGGAGAGTTAGAACTAACCCTGCCTGTGAAGCCCAGCCGTGGGCTCTCATCTGGCTGTCGTCGCTTCACAGAGAGAACGTCAACAAAACAATGCAGAAACTCAACAGCCAACAGAACGGCAGCTGTGGAAAATCAGAAATTACTGGGGAGAGAAATGAGGTGGGGTGGGGAATGCCATGATTTGAGTGAGCCTTGGATTTATACGAATGAGCGGAGTGTTTTGCCCCCCTTATCTCAAAGAGGATCCAGCAGCCCTAGATGATAGCAAGAGTTGACCAGGTGTGGAGCAGCTCCCAGGCGAGAAGTGATAAGGCTACAACCTTCTGGCCTGGAAAACATCAAGGTCATCAGGAGTCCACAACATGCATGGCAGGATACAGGAAAACTTTGATCTCTTCTACATTTCCTCCTGAAGCATCCGTCATTGGCTTCTGCTGGGTTCCATGGGGCTTTGGTCTGCCAGGGCAACTTCTGTTCCTGTGGATTCTGGCCAGGAAGGGAATGACAGTCCTGAGAAGCGCAGCCCTGTTGCTTTCCAAATAGCTTTGGGCTCCTGAGTGGTGAGGGACTGACCATCCCTGACTGTCGTGGGGGCCATAAAGGAACTAGGCTGGTGACAATGGCACCATTGTGTGAATGGGAAACGTGAGCAGATGTGCTGAGGTTCAGAGGGTGGCTTCAGACCTTTGGTTTATGTCACTTCAATACAAAGCAGATACCTGAAGGAAGATCCTCTTGGTTAAAGCAACACGTTGCTCACGTGGCCAAATGTGAACTTTCTCCTGGAAGAAGACCTTTCTGCTTCTCCCCCTTGGATGATGTTGAGTATCTTGTTTTTATTGCTCCTTTTCACACTGGTTGGACAAACAGTGGGCTCAGAGCCAGGACCGGCATTCCCACATGGCCGCTCCAGCCGCTCATCAGTCCTTCAAGTTGCAGATAATTAGTCCAGCACTCTGCTTACATCCATATGTCAGAAAGCTGCTCGTTAGCATGGAAGCCCATTGCACCTGCCTGCCCATCCTCATATGCAGGAGATGGTGCCAGCACGGTGGTAGGAGGGGGATGCTTGTGCACTGTTGCTCTCCCCAGCTCCAGGCGTGAAGGGATACTGTCCCATATTTGCCTTTTTTCTTTTCTTTCTTCGTTAAAATAAGCCACTTCCAGCAACTGCCATTTCAAGGGGATCCCACTGCTTCCTGTCCATCCTTCCCTCCCCTTCTTGGCTCCCCCAAGAAGGCTGTGGACTGTCAGCCCTCACGTCCAACGCACACTGCTTGTTGGGGGAAAGCCTGAATCGGGTTTGATTTGCCACAAACCCAGGTGCCTGCTCAGCTTTCATTTTCTCTCCTTGTATTGGAGGGGGAGGGAGAATCCCCCATGCTGCGCGCCAAGCAGAGGCACTAATCATATGCAAATTGCACCCCTCTGTTGGCACTAATAGTTTAATCAAGGGAGATTTAAATAATACGCACCAAAGGAACAGGCTGGAGACGGCTCTGCCTTTTTTGAGAGCACAGAATGTGATGGATCAGGGGCTGAGGCTTGGATCAGCATGACGAGAGCAGGCAGCCCCGTCCCAGGTCCCTGTCCCCATCCTGGGATGGGGTGCACATACACGTGGTGGCAATGGATGCCTGCAGAGTCCAGGCTCAACCTTCCCAGGCAGGCTGATGTTCAGTTCCCAAGGAGGTGGCTCTAAAATTGTCATCACTTGTCTGGAGCGTATCCAGCCGATGCTGCCAGGTAAGGATGCTCGCAGCTGCTGTGCTGCAGAGCCCTCGGGCTTTTCAGATGATCCCCAGCATCACCTCCCATTTCACTTCGCTTCTGAAATATGCAGTGAGAAGCAGTGGATGAGCTCTGCTCCCTCCTTGTCTCCCGCGTGCTTTTAGCGCTTTTCTGTCACTGATTTCAGAGAACAGGAACAAAAGTAGAGAGGCCTTTCTTGTTTCATTCTTTTTGACCGTGCTCAGAGGCCAGTTCTGCACCAGTTTACTCACAGATGAAGAAGCTTGGCAGGAAGGGTGGAATGAGCTGGATTTTTGCCTGTTCTCAGCCGCTTTGAGACTCTGCTCCTTCTCCCTTACAGGTGCACGGTCAGTCCTGGCCAGCAGCGTGTGAGCACACAGCTCCTCTCTTAAACACCAAAAACAGATTGTTGGTGCCAATTCTGGATTCCAGATACTGCCTTCTTGTATAAGTCTTCCCCTGGAACACTTTTTTTCCCCCCAGCTCCACGTGTTTGCCCTGCTTCAGTGCCATGCTTCCTGGGATGTGCCCCGGGCCCTGCAGTACTCAGGGCAGCAGCAGGTCCTGCTGCTGCAGCACAGCGGTGCCAGAAACCCACCCTCGTTTGCACTCGGAATTTATTTGAGGGAAGAGAGCACTTAGGGGAGATTTCAAGAGACGAGATGTGGGCTGGAGGAAAAACAAGAAAATGGGCTTCGGGCTGCATGTCTCCTCCTGCTTTTCTAGGACGTCAGCACTGGTGGTTTTCAGAGGAAATGGAAAGAATGAGGAGAGGAACAAAAGGCTTTAATGCTCCTAAGTGCTTGTTTTTCATCATTTCTCCACCACGCTCAAGATGTGTAATGCACCAAAATGGAACCATTGCTTTCCCCTGAGGGAGAGGAGATGAAGGCGCTGGTCTTGCTGGGGTGCTGTGTTGTGTCCGTCCATCTGTCCCCATGCCCTGTCCTTCAGCTCTGTGTGCTGACGTCTGCTAGCAGCGAGCCTAGAGTTGACATGTCCCTTGCAGCAGCTCTGACCCTCTCTTCCCTTCCCTGCAGCAATACTTCATCCTCCTCATCATCACGGATGGAGTCATCAGTGACATGGATGAGACGCGCCATGCCGTGGTGCAGGCGTCCAAGCTGCCCATGTCCATCATCATCGTGGGGGTGGGCAACGCTGACTTTGCTGCCATGGAGTTCCTGGATGGGGACAGCCGGGTGCTGCGCTCCCACACTGGCGAGGAGGCCGTGCGTGACATCGTCCAGTTTGTGCCCTTCCGGGATTTCCGCAATGTGAGTCTGTGACACCCGGCAGTGGGGCCTGGGGGCTGTGGTGCCGTCCCCAGGAGAAGAGGTGGCTCCGGGGAGACCTTGCTGTGGCCTTCCAGTATCTAAAGGGATCCCAGGATGGATGGGGAGGGATTCTTTGTCAGGGGATGTAGTGATAGGACAAGGGGGAATGGCTTTAAACTAACGGGAGGTTTAGGTTAGATGTTAGGAAGAAATCATTTGCTGTGAGGGCTGTGAGGCCCTGGCACAGTTGCCCAGAGCTGTGGGTGCCCCATTGGTGGATGTGCCCCAGCCCACGGGTGGGATTTTGGGGAAACCTGGAGAATGGGAGGTGTCCCTGCCCGCGGCCTGGACACAACATCTCATGGGAAGGAGGTGATCTGTGAGGTCTCGAACCATTCTGATTCTGTGTTTCTGTGATCTGACCCGCAGCATTCCATTTGTGGTTCTCATCTTAAAAGAGGGGCAACCCCAGCAAATGCCAAAACGTTTGGGAGCCGCTTAAAAGAGAGAGCACTCATCATGCTCCCATCAGCTCTACCCTCTCCCACACCACCTGCCTCGCTCTGCCCTGCGAGGGACCTGTCCCCAAGGCAGTGACATACAGTATAACCACAGGTGAATCCGGTCCTGTGCTACTGCTGCTTTTTCTTTTTGCCTGCAGGCCCCCAAGGAGACACTGGCCAAAGCTGTGCTGGCAGAGCTGCCCCAGCAAGTCGTGCAGTACTTCAAGCACCAAAACCTGCCCCCCATCAACTCGGAGCCCGCGTAGCGCCGTGCCCGGCCCCAGCTGCATGTTCCCGAAGTCTGTTGGTCCCACTGAAAGCGCATGTTCCACATGCTGTTCAATGAAGAATACCCTCCCTGAAACACCCAGGTTTGTACTTCTTAATTTAATTGTTAAGTTCTTAAAGCTCATCCTGGAGAAGCGCCTGGATCCACTTTGTACAGCCGCCGCCTGAGGTAACACCCAGAGGCCAGGCCGAGCCCCAGTCCCACTCCGTTGAGTCACTTTTCAGTATTGAATGTACTTTGTATAATTTTAGTGGAACAGGATACAATTTTTACAAACAAAACTTGCTTTTTCCAAGCAATGAAATGCTTAATATATTATTGTTATTACCATTTGTTGAACTGGTCGTGTATCTGTGCCGTATCCGTACCGCTGTCATGCTCTGTGTTCATTTTTATACTGTGTACATGTTATATTTGTTATACTCAGGTTAATAAAGAAACTTGGACATTTAAAACAAGGGGCTGCTGTCTGGTCTGGGCTGGGAGCACTGTGTGAGGGCTGGGTGCTTGGGGCAGCCCAGTGCTCCTCACCACTCCACCTATACCATGCCTGGAGCGCATGGGCACAGTGCAAGGCCTATGCCAGCCTCAACCCTGGAAGGTGGGGCCAGGTTGGGGGAAATGTTTGCTTTGCAAAGCCCTCTGGAAGGGAAAAATACCTGACCCCCCCCTCCTTTTCCAAATAGGAAAGCAGTCTCTGAATGGTGGCTTGTTTAGAACTAATGCTGTATGCAGCTCCACTGGCAGGCAGGCAGGCAGTGTGCTGCTCAGCTTTCAGATCAAAGGCTGGGGCTCTGGAAAAGTTTTCTTTCCATCATGAAACCTCACGCAGAGAGAAGAAAATCTGAAATATTTCAATTCCACTATGAAATGATGGTGCTGCTGGAATCCTTTCCCAACCCCAGGGCTGTGTTCCTGCCCCAGCGGTTTCCAGTTGGGCTGATCTGCCCTCTGGCCCTTCATACAGTATTGCAGAGCGCAGTTAATACCTTTAACATCAAATCTCTTTGTAAGGCAGTAAATGGGACTGGTAGCCAGGCTGCACAGCAGCCCGCTTACATAGGGCAGCTGCAAGAGCAGCTTGCTGGAAGGGACTCAGGCTCAAGGGCTGCTGTGAGTTAACAGAGCTCCCCAGCTGCCCTGATCTTGCTCTTCAAGAAACAAAGACACTGGGGCTCTCCCACAGCAGAATTGTCTCCCTCTTGACTGTGCGAGGTCCAGCACAACCACCTGCAGCTCCTCTGCACCACTGTGTCTGCCCACAGCTTCCAAACCCCACTCTGCGTTTCCATTTGAATCTAACAGATGCTTGGAGGGCAGCTATGCAAAATACCGTTCAGGAAAGCACTCATGGCTGGGCTGTGCTGCTCTGGCTTTCCAGAGACATCGTGGATTGAGTTTCACGCCAGGCACAGACACCTCTCCACTGCAGCTATGCAAGGCTCCTGCACGTGCAACTCTGAAGTAAGGCAGGTTTAAATGAAGGCACTGGGAGATCTAGGTATCTTCCATCAGCAGAGAAGCTACAAAAGGCAGGAGCAGCTCGGGAGCAAAAACCAGAGCGCCAGGTAGCACTTGGGGCAGCGTAAGGTCTCTTAAATTCAACAGAGCTTCGACAGCCATTTGTTCTCCTACTGCAAAAGGCAGTGGAGTTCTCCAGTCTGTGCACAGCTTGGTTTGAGTGAGCCAGGATATCCCACCCCCTCGGTACTCACACTGCACCACGAGAATGAGCTGTGAGCAGAATCACCACCAGCAGTTCCTCTGCACTCATTCAGAAGGAGGGCACTGCCTCAGCCCCGTCTCGATGGTGGGTTGAGGACAGGGCTGCATAAGCAGAACCCACATTGCTTAATGGAACAGGAACAATTATGAATGGCACAAGCCAAGATGGAAAAAAAATGCATTCAGAATGTCTTTAATCGCGTAACACTAAAACTTCTTTACAGTGTCATGGCAATCTACACTTCACCATCTGCTCGATTTTTGTTCTGCCCCCATTTCTCAAATACAGAATAAAAATGACATTTTAAAACAGAACACATGGCTGCTCCTACAAGACTTCCGTGCTTCAAGTGCATTTTTGGTTTTTGTTTTTTTTTTGCCTGTTGGTCTTGTATAAACTCCACAGATCACCAGAATTCATTCTTTCTTCCCATGAGAGTCATAAAAAGGCGCTCTCCTCTCTACCCCCCAGCCCTCATCTACAGGACGAGGTGTGCCCTCTGCTTTGGGGTGGCAGCCTTCCCACCTCAAGCTCAGCAAGAATCCCAGAAATGGAAAAAAAAAAAAATAGGGGAAAAAAAAATAAAAATGAATTATTTTCGAAGCATCTGAATGTATTAAAGTTGAGAGGTTAGCTAGAAATATTATATTTGGGACAGAAGGATGCATCAGACATCCACCAGGGCTTTGGAAGTGAACTCTGCACTACATCACACACGGAGGGATTTTGTTATGGACCATCAAAGAAACTGTTGCTACGAAAAACAGAAGAGACGATCTTCCCAGTGGAATTGATGGTGCCTTCTCCATCCGAGCTGGACTCCGAGTCACTGCTGCCCGAGTAGGCACCGAGGCCGGGCAGGATCCCAATGCAGACCGCAGCCGACGGACAGTGGACCGCAGATCCTCCCACAGAGCTGCTCCCCAGGGGAACACAGGACGGTTTTTCTGCAAGAGAAGGACTTCAGTCAGAAGCCAGAGCGCAGGAAAGGGTTTCTTTCATCAGCCCAGGAGCTGCAGCGTGCCATTCACCTGCTACCAGCACGCCAGTGGTGGGTGACTGCAGGATTTAATCACAGCGCGAGGCGGCGTTACGTGGCACAGCAGCTATTCTGACAGGAAGGACTTGCTACCTCAGGGGATTTTTCTCATCATAGTTAAGCCCAGCTCTGTGCTGGCATTACAGATTTTTATTCTTAAGGTTGTCAGTTTGATGGGTGTCGAATAGCAAACCCACTAAATAAGAATAAATAGTTCTGTTCTATGCAATTAGTTTATTATTTTTTTTAACAATACAACAGCATAGTTGGGGAAAAGTTTCATTCCAGCGCTCTGCTAAGTCAGCATCTCCCATCTACCACAGCTAATTAATTTTTTTCCAGCGTTCTGATAGTTTACTGAACAGAAGGAGATGCAGGAAGCGCCTTGGGTTGTCATTACACAATCACAGCTCACCCTATTTGTGTCAGGAGATCTTGACAACGAGTCAATCGCAATCCTGACAGCTAAGACTGAAACGCAGCTTAGTTTTTCTTCTGGCTGCTCACAATTTTCTGAAATAAGCTGGTTTCAGGATGGACAAGATCACTTTGTAGCATGAGAAGCGAGCACAAATACACCTGGTGGAAGGGAATGAGCTGTTCGCCGTGCCTCTGGCTGACAGAAGCAGCACTGGGCATGAAACGCAGCTAAGGAGACTCCCATTATTTATCAGGGAAAGCTAACAGCTAAGCATTACAATCAGCTGCCTCAGGAAGGAGCACGGTCTCTATCTGCAGAGATTTAAGGGCAGCTTAGACAATCATCTGTCAGGAATGGTGTAGGTGAGGGGCAGACTGATGACCAGAGCAGGTTCCTTCTGCTACAGCTGTCAATGCCCACAGTCACCACAGCACTGGGAGATAACACAGCAACCTGTGCTGCCGGTCACGATGAAGGAGCAGGAAAGCAAATCCTCCATCAGATCCTACACTCACTAAGTCAGTTGCTGTTTGGGTGAGAGGCAGACAGCTTCCAGGCAGCAGAAATCAGGACATACCTTGGTTCTTTTCTTCGTGGTCAGTATCGAGTTTCAACCTCTTCACACTGTTACCACCATCTGAACTGTGTGGGGAAAAAAAAACCAAAAGGAATCATCTTGTTCCTCATAAACCACCACTTCATTACTGTGAAGTTCAGAGTGACTTTTTTTGCCTCAAATGCTACAGCTGTTCCAGCAGGGAGTGATCCAGAGCTCGCTCTGGGACTCCTGCTCAGCTGGAATACCCCCGAGACCAGCAATGAGTGTGTGAGTTTTGGTTTCCTGCCTGACAAACTTGAACAGCCACCACGCTGCAGGTCCAACATCAGTGTTCTTCCCCTTCCAGGATCTTTTTCCCCTTCTCGTGGCAGAACATGAGGGACAGATGAAAGGTGATTCTGAGCAAGGAGGTTTTAATAGTGCAAGTCCTTTGCAGGACATCTGCTCTGAAAGCAGACGTCGAACCCCTGCTGTGTTTGGTTCTGGATAGTGTGCAACAGGAAATAAGACAGCAAGAACTGAGGACTGCTGGTGATGGCACCAACATGTCAGATAAGCTCTCTTCAAACAGATGCCATCTGCAGAGTTCAGATGTGCCACTAAGCACACACCAGCTCCTTCCCTGCTCCCCACTGGGTTGTGTACCAGTGGTGCCAACACAAGACATTGCTGGCTGCTTGTTAGGGTTTTTTCTTCTCTCCCCTTAAATACTCAGTACCCCACATACAAGGTGTTGGAAGAGCTCACTCCAGTTTGCACAGACAGCAATTACTACTGCACTGGGAGCCAAACATCACCCTGCAAGATAAGCTTCTGAAATAGTAATCTCTCATTATATGGGAACTGTTGAGTCACAGCCTGAACCACTGATGGAGCACCTGGGGAAAGAACCCAGTCAGCCCTGGGAGCACAGGTGAAGGCAGCTCAGCTGTGTGATAGGAAGGGGTGGAGCCTGGCTGCACCTCTCTTAGACCTCATTTAAGGGCTGGCTGCCACTGGGGAAGGATTTTTGCTGCAGATTCTTCCTCTATGAAGTTTTTCCTGCAAGCCTGGATCTTCAGATGCAGGTGAGCGCTTCTTTTGTAACGTCCTCTGTTGTGCTGGTCCTTCTGCTCATGCACTTAAAACTACTGCCTGAATTTCCAGATGTTAGGAATTGCCCTAAGCATTCCATCATTTGTCTGCAGGGATTCAGCCTGGGCCCAGGTGCTTGGTTGATCTATAACCTGGAGCACACCAGCAGTCTGTGCTTCCAAGCTGAGATCAAAACAGGCAGCAGATCACAAACTCAGCTGTCACCCGTGTAGGACAGGAAAGGTGCTGATGTACCAGTGCCAATTGGTGAGAAACACAGAGGCTTCCTGATGCCCTCAGGATCAGATTAGTACACAAAATTCTTCTCTCTTAATAACCTCCCCAAACTGCCTCCAGCAACTACTTAAAATGATTCATTTTAAACACAGATCTCATAGGTTGTTAGGAAAATCTGCATCAAATTACAGAACTGAGGTGGATGCTGATATTTTCAGAGCTGAAAAAAGAGAGAAACTCTGGAGCCCACAGCAGGGTTGCCCAAGCCTGGCAGCCTAGAATGAAGAGCCTACCCACTTGCTTTACACATGCTTATCTATTTGAGTTGCCTCATGTTTCTCCAACAGTTGGTGAGAGCCCATAGAAACAAGGCTGGTCTTTTCCTGTACCTCCCCCCTTTTTTTTCTTCAGGGCTAAGGTTTGCACCTCATTCTCTGGAGGCAGTTTTGGCCTGCTTCCCTTTATGCTGTTAACCAGGTTCTGTTCCTCATGCATTTATAGAAGTGTGAAACTAACCTTCTGTGTTTCACAGCTCCTGCCAACAGCTTTGCCTGAGAGAATTTGTTCTTGTTTTCCACTGACTTCATGGGCAATTTCTTCTCAGTTTCCTTCTTTGGGTCCATACCCACTCCCACTTTAGTGAGAGTGCTGTGAATTAAGGGTTAAGGATCAATGAGGCAGGAGAGGAGAGGACAGGCTCTTCCTCCCTGACATACTCAGCTCTGACAGCAGCAACTGAAGCTCATTCACATTATGTGAATAAGTTTCCACTAAAGGAAACTTATTTGTGATGACACCTATGTGGCACCTTCAGCCAGGACAGAAAAGGCCTCTTTGTGAGGTACCAGTAAAGGTATAAAGGCTTCCGCAAACCTTGATGTTGCATGTGGCAAAGGAGAGTTCTCCAAATTCAAAAGGAGATCAGCTTATAACCTGCAATCTGCCTTTCTACAAATTCCTTCTCTGCCATTTCCAATGATCACTCAGTGTAACCATGAGCCCTGAGTTTCAGGAGTGTCCCAGCTACTGCATACAAATATCCAACAGTGAATTTCATGTTCCTATTTAAGGTCACAGTTTCCATCCCAGCACCCTGTGGAGTGACCCAAAGTCTCCGATCCCCTTCATGTCAGGACGTTCAGAAGCCCTTGCTAACTGGATTTTCCCAAGGATGCAGCAACAGCCCTGACTGCTCCCTGCCTCAACTCAACCTCCAACCACCGCCGTTGCTGTGCTTCTAAGATGGCACAGCAGTGCCATCCTGTGGCTAACGGGAGCAATCCCGAAGCTCACCCTGCCAACAACGGTTTGATGTTGCACCATCCTACAACAGCAACGCCTTCTCCATGGGATTTCTGCATTCACACAGCGCTGAAGACAAAAGGATGCTGCTTTCAAGCATTTCTTGGAACTGGCTTAAGAAAAAAATCATTAAATCTAGTTAGTCCAATGCTGAAGAGGCAGGGTAAGAAGCCAAAAAACCCAGCTATTCGTGTAAGAGGAAATAAAGCTCCTATGCATCCATGCATATGAATTTCTCACTCTTGAGGTGCATTCAAATATTCCAGCACATTTATCTTCAGTTTGTATAGTGTCATGATTTCTTTTAACCACAGGGAAAAGAAGGAAAACAAAGAAAGAAACAAGCTCTGTACTTCTATATTGATGCAGGCTTTCACCACGGAACAACATCCCTTAAACTGGATGTTTTACCACGACTGGTTGACAGTCGTCTTTCTAGCCTGGAGGAACTCCTGCACAGTGCCTACAGACCACCCAGCTCATCCAGCCAAGACCACTTGGAAAGAATGCCTCCAAAAATGGTTAAATCTGCAGGTCATTTAGCAAGTTGCTGCAAGGTTCCTTGCGACGTTACCCAGTATGTTAGCAGCAAGTCCTACAGCTAATTTACATCAGGACTTCAGATACAAAACTGGCTGATTCTAAGACCAAGACTCGATGTGGACACCTGGAACAGATCCTGCTGGGTAAATTGAGGGATCTGTGCATTATGTGGCTAATCCAAGACAATACAAGGTTCATTCTGAGCTGGTATGGTTCACCCCTGCACGTATGTGACCTCACCAGGGTTGTCAGCTGCTTGCACAGCACGATGCTACACATCCCTGCATCAGCCAGACCTGCGAGCAGCCAGCACAGAACCTAAATATATCCCATAATTAGATCCAACAAATCAAGGAAATATTCCAGATCCATCAGCCAACTTCAGCTCAGTTCTGACGTAAAGTTATTAGAAAATGCATCAGTGCTGCCTCTTCATAAATGAATTAGTCAGAGAACTTGGATGCTCTTCACAAGAGATCTAGATGCTCTGAGTTATAAATCCTTAACTAACACAAGGTAATGCAGCTCTTTGTAGCATTTGCTGAGTATTTTTGGTCATCACCTCATAAATATGAGCTGCTTGCTCCTTTTTCTGCTTTCAGACTCTTTCATTTATAGTAAAGCATCCTTGAGAACTTGCACTCTGTTCACTTATTACTGTAAGCAGTGGCTTTCATTAGGAGGCAAAGCAACTATTGCTTTCTGCACAAGTGAGGTAACCCTCACATGACATTCAGTTCAGAACAGACAGCAATCCTAAAATCTCTCCACATCTCCCCTTTCTGATGCAGATTAAAGACAAAAAGCATCCTATGCTGCCCTGCAGTACAGCTTTGTGAAGGGCTGGTGGCCTGGATCAAATGTTCTAGTAGGAGATCCAAGCTACAATAACAGTAAAAGAACCATCACATGTGTTCTTAAAGCAGTATTAGAACAAGGATGTGAATAACAGACTAAAACTACAGACCAGACTCCAAGCCTCCAGTGTAAGAACACCAGCCCTATAAGCAAAGGATATTCTGTATTCATTGAGTTCTTTCATCTCCTCTTCTCTTCGCTGCTTTTCTAGCAGCTCTTGCTGCCGAGAAACCTCGTCAAGGAAGTTTGTCTCGTCTTCATCTAAGCCTCTTACCATATTTTCTGGAAAAAAGAATAATGCACAGAGATAAGCTCAGGATTTGGGGAGCAGCCGTGAGCTTCCAGCACCTCGCCCTTCTCTTCAGGTGATTTTAACTGCTGATTTCCAGCTGCCTCATGAAATGCAGGGAGCCATCCACATCCTGCAGGTGATGACCCTGAATGCTGCTGGGGTAGAATATTTTGCACAGTGTCACTGGGAAGGCAGTGAGTGGAGTCCTGGGTGACCAGCTCTTATCTTCCAGCAGTTACAGCATCTTGTCAAGTAACAGGAACAAAGCAAAGCCCTCAGAGGACAAACTATCTGCTTTGTTCTGTAATTAAGGAGTAGAAATATTTTCTGGTTAATGACACTGGATGCAAAACAAGCCCGAACTCTTAAATGCTTGAGCACAAAACCTACACCAGACTAACAGCTCAAGCACAGTTAGCACAGAGGTGAGCAAGGCTTGTAAGCCTGTGTGAGTTCAGTGGGAAGGTCTCCTTTCTGTTCTACAAGTGGTCAGCATCTCTCCATCCAAGTTACTGATTTAAAAAGGTCTTCAAAAGTACTTGTCAGACAAACCAAGTTTGCAGCGTCAGCCTGAGAAATCTGAACCCAAACACCACCTTTAGTCATTAGTTTAATTCCACAAGAGGATTTTTAGGTCTTTACATGAGGCAGACGTTGTTTTTTAATCTTCACCTCATAGTCAAGTCCCATTCGGTCTAATGGCAAGCTCAGCAATCCATTTATGCTGATGATAGGCAGCCTGCCATCCCCAAGTTCTGTTCCATGGCCAACATGAGAAATTCTAGACAGAATCCCACTATGCAAGTGCAGCTTGAAGAATGCAAGAGTTCCAGGGTAGGACTTCCAGCTAAAGAACCAAAATCAGCAAGAAGCTGCCTTAACATGGAGTCCCACAGCATCACCCTCACTTCTCTTTAAATAGAGCCAGTAGGTCCCATTTTGACTGTTAATTTCTACAAGTGATACAAAGCAAAGGATTCTTCTATAAAACCAGGAGTTGTAACATTGGTAGAAACCAGGTTTTCACTTCATTAATATCTACTTTTTGAAGGCTCAGCTCCTCCACGTTCACTTCACCCAAGTGCTGATCTTCAGCCTCAAACTGCTCTGTGAAGTTTGAGTCCCCTAATTATGGTTAGGGAATTGCAATGCATGTGCAGCACTGCCTTGATGCAGATAATTGCCATCTGCAGGATTCTCTACACCCTTTGAATACCCTTCTCAGCTCCCTGCTTCTCTCTCAGACAGGTCAGACCTGCAGGTACCACACAGCTGCTGCAGTTTGCTGAGTTCTGTTGGAAGTAACAGAGGTTGGTGCTTACTGAATTTAAATTGCTCCTCAAACTCCTGCTGCTTCTTTTCTCTCTGCTCCTGAAGCCTTTCATACAATGAGCGTGGGTCATAAGCCTCCTCTGGGCACTCTGGAAGGAAGGAATAATTAAGGAAATGAGACAATGTTAGAAATATGAAGTCACCAACAGTTTGTACTTTCTTCAAGGGAAAACCTTTTGGAGCTTGCAGAATACAAGCTACTACTTCTTGGTTTGGTTTTCTTTGAAATATCCCTGGATCTCTTTCCTATAGTTACTAAAATCTGTCCCATACCTTCTGGATCTTCAGGTTTTCGGACCTTTTCCCATTCTTCTTGCCTTCTCTTTCGCCGCTCCTCTAGCTCAGCTTCAGAAACAAACCTCTTGTTTATCACGAGGTCAGCAGAGCCATCTCCCCCATCCATGGTGGAACTGACCTAAAAACACAACATGACAGACACGGGGCACCCACTTTCACTTGTCAGTGCATGAGATGTTATTACGTGCTCTGAGAAACACAGAGCCAGGCCTGCTTAGGCTGCACCAGGGGAGCAAGCAGGGGCCGGAGCGCAAGGCGAAGTCGTGTAGAGGTTTGTGGTGTTCAACAGTTGCTGGAAAGAAGGAATTCCCCTGCAGGATGAAAAGGGGCTGTGGTTAAAGGTCTGGAGCAGCCCTATGACTGAAGGCAGCCCCTTCACACAGCACACCCTCTGCTTCCAGCTGGGGATTCCCAAGGAGTGCTCGCATTTCTGCCTCAATCCTAGGCCTGGGGTTGCGATGCTCTGAGGAGCAGCCTAAGAAGGAAACTCGATTTGGGTGGCTGTCACCCCAAAGCACAGCACTGATAAGTTCCCTGTGTGAGCCAGATGGCTCCTGCCAGCTCCACGCTGCAGAATGGTTAATGGTTAATTGGTTAATGCCAACTGTTGGTCCATTTAGGACCACCCCCCCGGCCTGCCTTTCAGCACTGGAAGAGAAGCCTGTTATTCTTGCAGTGAGGGAGGGATGCAGTAACTAATAACAGAAGGAACCGGTCTGTCGTCCTTCCTCCACACAATGAAGCCCTGCTGCAGAAAGCAGAGCCCTGATGTTCTCATAGGATACAGCTTTGGTGGGCTATTGTCTGTAGGACGAAATGACTAATTGAGACCTCAGAAGAAATGCAGGTTAAAGCACCACCATACGAGTATTTGTTAAAAGTATGATGTGTTTTTAAAATGAGTTCAACTCCCAGAAATCACAGAATATCCGCTCTTATGAGTCATTTCCCACAGGGGTTTGAGCTGAAAACCTATAGGGAAAATAAAAATTGTATCTCCCTCCTGGACACAGGTCTGAACAACGAGGCCATTCTTCTTAACCAAGCGCTGCATTACCGAGATGAGCTGTTTCCCCACTTGTGCCAGCTCAATCTGTTCAGAGAGGAAACAAAACATTCTGATACAACGATGGCAACGTCAGAAAAACAAATTGAAGAGGCTGACGAGGCAGGAGCACAGCACTGTCTTAAGACTAAAGTCGCCAACCATCTGCCTGCTGGTTCAGCCAATGCTTTAAACCACTTGGAAGAGATTAGGGTGTAACTGTGACTGGATACTCAGCTTTCTTCTCCAAAAGAGAGGTAAGGCATTGAAACAGCTGCCCAGAGAGGTGGTGGAGTCACTCACTGCCCCAGGAGGCGTGCAAGAAAGGAGAATGTGGCACTGGGTGGGTCTAGAGCAGTTGCAGATGAGAGATGGTTGGACTGGATGATCTGTGGTCATCCCAGCCTAAAGGATTCTGTCATCTTTTCAATACAACCCAGGGAAGCTGATGGAACGTTTCCGAAACAGCAGCATCAAAGACATCCTGGGGCACGAAGCCACGGGGGGATTGCATCGCAGCCCAGCACTACAGTACCTTAAAACCTTGGAATTTGGCTCATCTCGCCTTTGCCTTCCCTGACGTCCAACACACACCCCAGACACAACGGATGTTTTTATACCGTCCTGCGTTCATCTCGCCCGCTGACGGCGCTCCGGCCAGCAGGGGACACGCAGCACCGTAACGACCCCAGCTGCAAACCGCGCTCTCTTCCGTGCTATTGCACGGTCACAAAACCGGGACTAAAACCCCGAACCTCGCGGCCCAGGGCCTCACCTGGGCTGGGCCAGATGCGAGCGCAGACCTCGCCTCGCTGTTGTGAGCAGCGGCCTCTGGAGCAGCCGGTCCCGCAGAGGCTCGGGCCCGCTCCCGGCCCGCGCCACGGAGCCCCGAGTTCACGGCTAACGGGATCGCGGAGGTTCGGCTCGCCCGCCGGGCCCGGCCCGCCCTCGCTCGACGAAGCCCCGGCCGCCCCCTCCGGACGCACCGCGCGGCGGGCCGCTCACACAGAGAGGCGCGGCCCGGCACCGAGCGCCGCCATCGAGCCCCTCCCGCCGGCCCGCTCGTCGCCGCGCCTCGCCCCGCCCCTTCCGCCCGCGCCAGCCAACCGCGTGAGCTCTTCCTGCGGCCGCGCTTCCGCCCGGCCCTCGGCCAATCACCGCTTCTGCATCGGAAGGAAGCGCGGAGCCGGGAGAGGCGACGTCAGGGAGGGAGGGACGAGCGCCGCGCTGCGATTGGACGAGGCGGAGGGGCGGGGGCGGGGCGAGTCGCTAGGGAGACGGCGGGGGGCGGGGCCCGAGGAGGCGGGGCGGGGCCGGGCGGTGCGCGGGGCCTCCATCTTAGCGCACAAAGGAGCGGCGGCGCCTCGGCGGCGGTCGTGCGGCGCGTTCGGTGCGTGCGGGGTCCGGGCGGGCGGGTTGGCGGGGATGGAGGTGAGCTGGGTTGCGCGGAGCCCGGCGGGAGGGCGCGGTGCTCGGTGCCACGCTGCCGGCGGGGCGGTGCTGCGGGCTGAGGCGCGGGACTGGAGCTCGGGGGGCGGCTGAGGAGCGGTGCGAAGCGCTGTGCTGCGGTTCCATTGACAGAGGGACGGAGCTGGGCTTGTTCGGCCTGGAGAAAAGAAGGCTGTGGGGTGACCTCAGTGCAGCCTTCAGTACCTAAAGGGAGCCTACAGACAGGAGGGGAATCAACTGTTTAAAAGGGCAGATAACAGCAGGACAAGGGGAAATGGTTTGAAGTTGAGGGGGGGGAGATTGAGGTTGAGTGTTAGGAAAGGAAGTTCTGCGCTATGAGAGCGGTGAGGTGCTGGAACAGCTGCCCAGAGAGACTGTGGATGCCCCGTCCATCCCTGGAGGTGTTCAAGGCCAGGTTGGATGGGGCCCTGGGCAGCCTGGTGAAGCATTGTGTGGAGGTTGGTGGCCTCCATGCAGCAGGGGGTTGGAGCTTCGTGATCCTCGAGGTCGCTTCCAGCTCGGGCCATTCTGTGATTCTCCCTTTCGCTCACCTCCACTCCCTCGCTGTCGGAGCTGCACTGAGCAGGCTGTGTTCCTCCAGCTGTGTGTGTGTGTGTGTTACACAGCTGGGTTAATGGCAGCATCTCATCATCTGCTCTGCTGATGTTCCTGCTAATCCTGCAGTTCTCAATGCCTGCTTTCCATTGCTCGGATGGGCAGGATGTATTTAGTGCAGGATTTGCAGCTCTTGTAGGTGCTCTTGTTTATTGTTTGCAGGCTCAGTCTGTTATTCACCTGCTCTTTTAGGCTGTTAGTTTCTCTCGTGCAGCTGTCCTGCACGCTGCCCATCTCTTCAGGTACAGTACCAGTGAGTGCTTTGGGTTGCACTGAGTCCCTGCTTTTTGTCAAAGAGTTTTGCTTTCTTTTTGGCTGCCTTTGGCCATACAGAGCGAAGATCTTTGTTTCTTTTTTGCAGCCTTTCAGTACCTAAAGGGAGCCTATAAACAGGAGGGAGTAAACTCTTTACGAGGGTAGATAACAGCAGGACAAGAGGAAATGGTTTGAAGTTGAAGGAGGGGAGATTGAGGTTGAATGTCAGGGGGAAGTTCTGTACTATGAGAGTGGAGAGGTGCTGGAACAGCTGCCCAGAGAGGCTGTGGATGCTCCGTCCATCCCTGGAGGTGTTCAAGGCCAGGTTGGATGGGGCCCTGGGCAGCCTGGTGTAGCATTAAGTGTGGAGGTTGGTGGCCCTGCCTGTGGCAGGGGGGTTGGAGCTTCATGATCCTTGAGGTTCCTACCAACCTGGGCCGTTCAGCACTCTGGCATCCTACCCTCTGCCATCCTAATTCATTGGCTCTTTATCTCAGCATTGTTATGTTCTGCGCTCCTCTGGAAGTTTGCTTTTGCTTTTAGAATGAGTGTAATGTAACTCAGTGATTTAAGCAACCCATTAGTGATGAGCATGGTGAGTTGTCCTGGGGCACCTACCCTTCACACTTCAAGTTTATTGTCACACTGGTATCTCCTATGGCTGATAATGCCTTGTGTTACAGAACATCCCCAAATCTTGTCAAGTTTTGTAGATGTTTGCTGATGCTTTGTGCCAGGTCTTTGTGTGTGCTGCTAGCTTTTCTTTGCACAGAGGAGCGAGTTAAAATGCCATCACCGTGCTGTAAATTGAAGGCAGGTTACTGTGTTGACATTTGTCTTATTCTGCTCCACTGGCAGTGTGTTGCGTTCAGCATTTTAAACTGTTTGGGTTTTGCTTTGTCTCCTGAATGCTGCTTGCTCAGTGAGCTTTGAATTCATTCCTTGTTTCAGGCCAGCAAAGGCAGATACGGCGCCCTGAGCTCCACTGTGTTCCCAGCATGTCATGAGGATTCTGTTGTGTCACTCATTGCCTTGCATTTCCCTGGGTCCTGACGATGTGCTTTGTTTTCCCTTCCTGCTCTGTGTGCACTGACTGAAGTTGGTGTGTTGCAGCCACAGCCGTGCCAGCACGATCTTTATTTCCTCTTCTACTCCTCGTTATGTCCTTGAGGTCTGGTACAAATTGAGTCCCATATGACTCATGGTGTGACTGACCGGTGTGGTTATCTGCTGCCATCATCAGCCACTGGTGTGGCCAAATTGTGCTTTAGAAGTTTTCCCAGCTTTGCCATGGGAACTCTGTGTACTCAGTGGGTTATTTTGGCCATTCAGGTCGCTTTCTCATGTTCTGGGGTGAGGTGCTGCTCCGTGCTTACTAAGATATGTTTGTTAATGGGCATTCAGCCTGCCACCAGGATCAGTAACAAGGCATCTGACCTCCTGAAACACCTTTCCTCTAGGAGTTGTAGTTATAAGCGTGCAGAACGTTTGCAGCTGCAGGTTCTCTCCTTCATAAGTCTTCATTGGTGTAGAAAGCGCTGCTCTTCTGCTTTGGGTTTGTGACTGCTGTTCTGCTAGACAGAAGGAGAAACAAGGCTGGGGGTGTTTGAGGTGAAGTATTTGTGTGGCTTTTTGGACTGCTCACTTTATAGAATCACTGGGAGTCGTTCAGGTTGGAAAAGATCACTAAGATCACCCGGTGCAACCATCAACCAGCCCGTGGTGTCCACAAACTAGTGGGAATATAGCTGGAATCGTAGGTTAGATGTGTATCAGAAGGCTGTGCCACTTGTGTGCACGTGTGCCATCTTCCTGCAGACCTTTTTTGCTCTCCTTAGAGCATCTCCCCCCGATGCATTTGATGAAATAGTGCTGTTGCTAATTGCGTTTGGATAAACTTCAGCTCTCCTGAAACTCCTCAAGAATTAAGAGAAGCAGCAGATGTCTGTGGCTACTCATACAGGTTTATGAAAGCTTCTTAAGTTGCTCTTGAGCTTTCTGCCTTTTTTTCCCCCCCATGTGCAGCCTTAATGAAATAGAGGAGACTCTCATTTCTGCTTAAACCCCTTTCAGGCTGCCTCATGCAACACGTAGCTGGTTCTCTTCCCAACCCACTGCTGCCTTTTGAGGGTTGTCTTTGCCAGGCAGTTTGTCCCCTTCCTCTTCTTGGCTCTTAAACCCACTAGCCAGCTTCCTTTGGGTTTCCTCATACCAGCAGAGGCTTTAAAATCCTACCTCTCCGTATGTTTTGTTAGGAGGGGAAAGGCTGCCCAACAGGGCTGCTTAGAGATTGGCCCCGTTCTCTGATGGTGCTGCATGAAGCAGAAGTTTCTCTGTCCTGCTGCCCCCAGGCCGCTGATACATGCTGTTTGTGATGATAACCAGTGTCATCAGGAGACAGATCTGGTGAGGCTGAGATTAGGAGGCTGCAGACACTGCCTGCTCTGCGTTCTGCTCCTGGAGGCAGTTGTCAGCCGACAAGTGGAAGTTCCCAATGGAGGTATTGCTGAATTTTGCAGTGATGTTATCAGAATCTTTCACACGTCCCAAACTGCAGTGTGGTTTATGCATTCCTAATGCCTTAGTCACAGGCAGAGCCACCAACCTCCATCTCTAATGCTACACCAGGCTGCCCAGGGCCCCATCCAACCTGGCCTTGAACACCTCCAGGGATGGACGGGGCATCACAGCCTCTCTGGGCAGCTGTTCCAGCACCTCACCTCCAGCACGAACCTTTCTGACATGAACCATTAAATTTACTAGAACAAGAACTTCAAAATGCATTGGCATTTTTGTTTCTCCACAGCTCCGTGCCCTCTGCCAGTACCTGGAATGTCCATGCTGTCCTCTAGCTCTGTCTGTCTGTCCTGGAATTTCTTGCTGGCTTTTATTTATCAAGGACTTCTTTTCCACCCCACCACCCCCGAAAAGTTTAGCAAATGCCCTGTAGTTGAGTTGTGAAGCTTCAAAGGAAGATAAACCGAAATCAACTGGAACCTCTGAACAAATGCCCATGCCCTAACTCAATATTCTGGTATAGCTAATCCAGTGTATGTATTATAGCTTATAAGGGTGGGCTTTTGGGTGTTCTCAGCCTGTAGCACTGCTTGGCATTATTATTAAGGGCCTTATTATTCTAGCTACTATTATTATTAAGGGCCTTATCTTCCTGCTGTTTCAAACCCCTGGGGAGAAAACCTGGAAGTCACATCCCCTGAAAAGGATGCTGGTGCTGAAGGGGCTGGTTAGACATTCAAAGCGTTAAAGGCCGCCGTACAAAGGATATTTCCATCTAAATGACCTCTGAGACACAGCAGGTAATTACTTCAGAGTGCTGCAGAGGAGCAGCCTGGTGCTGGAGCTGCTCTTCCTGACCCCAGCAGGGTGAGGCAGGGTTTTCTTCCTTGCCACAGGGTTGCTTTGGAGACAGCAGGCTGTAAAACGTGGCTTACAGGAGGCCAGCAGAAAAGGAAGCCGCTGTGGTGTTAGGGTTTGCTGCTTCTTCCTGCTTTGTTGCTCCCACAACAGAAGAGCAGAGCCTTCAGGAGCGTTGTGCTTCCAACAGAACTGGAATTGGAGGCTTGAAGCCCAATGCTGAGGAGCGCTTGGGTAAGAGATAGAAAGTTTGAGACTTTCCTGCAAGACTCCAGGTCAGTGTGCTTTTGGTTTAGGATGCTTTTGCTATGACTAGTAAGAGACCAAATGACTGCAGCAGTGGCTTTGATTGCAAATAGTGACACGCTGCGTGCCAGTAAATGCTGTTTCCCATGGTGTGAACCCTGCAGGATATTTTTAGAAGAAAACAAAATAATTGCATGGGGGTTTTGCTTCAGATCCTGCAAGATGCTGTTCAGTTACCACGTGCGGAAGCATAGGCAGGGAGTTGACTGAGGTCTGCAGTGTACTTCTGCATTTGGTTGGTTGCTGTGTGGGCACCAAGCAGCTCCTGCTCTTCAGTTGCACAAACTGCTCAGCTGCAGGGTTTACCTCTGACCTTGGTGGATCTGCAATCGTAGCATCATGGAGGTTGGAAAGACTGCTAAGATCATCAAGTCCAACCAGCAGCCCATGACTGGGAGCTCTTTAGCCACATCCCTCGCTGCCACATCTGCTCTTTTCTTAAATACCTCCAGGGATGCTCAATTTGCTGGGAGTCCTTGTTACTTCTTCACCTTCCCTGCTCATCCTAAATCTGAGGTCTTCTCTGTGTTGCAGCAGCCTCTGTTTGCAAACACAAGGCATACATTCTAGGTCTAAGCTGATGAACTTGTAACTTGAACTTTGCCTTTGGCTGGCCTCACAAGTGCCTTCATTTTTAGGACCATCATTTCTGGGGGGGCAGGAAAGATGCTGCGGAAGTATTTCTAATCATTTTCCTCCTTAATAGGAAATTGCTGCCTAGAACTTTGTTTTGCACTTGGAAAGTTGCATCATTTCCTGACCAAATTGCTACATCATGCTCCTCTAAGAGGAGAACGTGCTGCTCTCACTCTTGTGGCAGGAGCTGGAGAAGCTCTTGTAGCAGCTGGAACCCTCTTTAGTCATTTATGTGTATGAGAAGGTTCTTGTTTTCTTGGCAGCATGCTCCATTTCATGGGCAGGAGAGGCTTTTTTCCATCGTGAGGCAGTGTTATGGTTGGCTGCATCAAAATATTTCAGAGGATGAATCACCAATTCTTAGCAAACAAGACCAAGGCCACCTCCATTGGCCGTTTCTGCATTGGTGAGCTCCATCAGATGACCTCCTCGTGTTGGCTGCCCATCTGCACCTCTGGGCACGTGGAAATCACTCAAGTAACATGCAATTCAATGGCTGATGTTCGTGTTTTGTTGTTTCTTTCTAAGAAACAACAAGGAATATTCCTGGTATGGTATGATTTGGGACTTGTTGTGTTGTGAGAGGGCTGGGCTGCTTGGCTAACAGCTGGTCACAGCATCAGGATGGGACATGGCTTGGCTTCAGCAGCAGCTGCAGAGACTCTTAGCAGTGTAACTACTGAAAAAAAAGGGTACAAATGGCTTGGGGGAGATTAATTCTCTTAGAGCCAGTTTGTTTAGCTGCCTCAGGAGGTTTTGCTGCTGACACAGGGGCAGGTATGCTACAACAGAGCCCATTTATCTGCTGTTGTGTGCTTGTACCCCTCTTTGAGTGTCCACTACCAGATAAGAAGGTCTGCTTATCCTGCCTCAGTACTGCTGGTGTGATGATCCCTGCAAACTCCCTTCTTGTAGGCAAACCCTTTCAAAAGAAGAACAGTTATCTTTCATTCTCATAATATTTTCAAGTAGACCACTAAGTATTTCTGCAAGAAAACACTGGCTGTGCATCCAGTTTGTGCTGACAGCAGATATTTCCTAAGGCTTGAAGTTAAATTTCCAGTCTCACCAAGTTTCTGTGCTTATATGCAGAGGATTTTACCTCTTAGTGGGGAAAAATACCACAACCCAATATGCTTCATCCTTCTTGAAGATGCATCCTGTATTGTGAGTTTTCTCCTGCCCTGGCATCCCTTCTGTCTCCTTGTGCTGGTGACACCTGTATCTCCTCTGTGCACGCCTGTTCCAGTCGTGCAGGGTTTTGGCCTCTGTTTCACTGTTGAGTTGGCTGCCAGCAGCCAGATGCTGAGCTCACATTCGTTATCATGTTGTAAACCTTTCCTTAATCTTGCCAGCTCAAACGCATCACTGTTTCAAAAGAGGTGGTTTTGTTGGTTTGTTTGTTTTCAGTTGCACTTCAGAACCTCTCTTCCTGCGTTTGGAGCTTGTTCAAATGAGGCTGGTTTGCCAGGCAGATCTGTAGCAACCTCTTCCACCAGCTTCTGTGCCAAAGTATTTAATCTTTCAATTTTTTGAAGCTTGGAAGCAAGTTCCTTGTGTGTTACTTAGCCTGCTGTACAAGCAGATGCTGTCAGACTCAGCTATTTACTAAATAAGGGGAGTTTATCCTGTCACTGCACAGAATACCCTGAATTGGAAGGGATGCACAGGAATCACGGAGTCCAATCCCTAAGAAATGTCTGCTGCTGTTCCTTTTGCAGGCAGTAATTTGAGGGTGACTTGGTGGCATTGCAGAGGGGAGGGGAGATGCTTCGCTCTGGGGGCAGTTCCCAAATGAATTGTTCTCTTTTTCCTCTCTGTTTTCAGAGACTCTTTGGCGTATCTTGTAAAAGTGATTGGCTGTGCTGATTCACTGCCCACTTTATCATGTGCTGATAAAGACACAGTGCTGCTTCTCCCACTACAAATGCATCTGCAGCCTGCAGAAATACAGTCCACTTCCGCTGCAGAGTTCTGTGAGCAAGCCCAGCTCTTCCTCAACCAAACACACCTAAGGGTGAGTTGATCATAATTGCTTGTTTTCAGTATCTCAGTACTGTGCTACTAGAATACCCTAAAATGATCTGGATACACGCTTATTTTTCCCCTAGGATCACACACGTTTTGCATTTGATGTAACTGGTTCTCTCTTTAAATGTTATTTGAGTTTTTTTGCTTATATGAGGTCTTCACGGTGTTCTTTCTAAGTCATTTGAAGCAGTCTGGCTGTGGTCTTGCACTGTTTCACTGAAGGTCCCTGCATCTCTGGCACCCTTGCATCTGCTGTCTCCTTGCTGACTGAGCAGCTGGCTCAGATGGGGAACTACTGAGCGTGCAGTCCCGTGTCTTGCTGTGCTCAAACAGCTTGGAGAGCAGGGCAAACATGCTGTGCTACTGCAACCATTGTCATGATCTGCTGGTTATGAGTTTCTTGAAACAAAGCTCAAGCTCTTGTATTTATTGCCTTTAGTGTGCCACCATGGGCTTTGTTTTCCTAACCCACCTTCAGTTACCTTAATACCAAGCACTCTACTGAAGGAAGATAACATACTTAGGACAAAGAAGAGAGCTTGTCTGTAGTGATTTCTTACTGATGGCTGTCCATTCAAATCACGGGATCATAGAATGGCCTGGATTGAAAAGGACCACAATGACCATCTCATTCCAACCCCCTGCTGTGTGCAGGGTTGCCAACCTTGGTGTTACTTCATCAAGCATAGCATCACCTTGATGCCATGCTTGCTCCTGTGACTGGTGGCTGGTTTCCCAAATCACATTGCTGTGATTTCTGTCCCAAATAGCAGTCAGCCATTGCACGACTGCCAGTTGGCTGAGATGTCAGGGAACCTTTTGTATTTAAAAGGTGGTAACTGCCTTCCATTTCCTTCTAATTTCCTCTAATTTAGGATTATTTAATAATTGTAAAACAGTAATAATCTGGTATTCATCATTCTCACTTAAATTCTTTGAAGACCAAATGCACGCTATGCTTTTGAGTCGTTCATGTATCCTGGCATGCTTGAAGTGTGTAAGTAGCAAAACAATGTCTTTAGCAGGGCTTTATTTTACCTGAGGCTTTTTATAAGGCTATGCAGACACACACCTCATGGCTTGCAAACATAACTCCTGATCAGGCAGGGTTTTGAATCCTATTGCTCTTGCTAACATTCCTGATACAGGGGTGTGTAGTGCATGTCCTACAACCCCAGTTACTACTGGGCCTGTAGTTGATCCAGACCCTTCGAATAAAGAACAAAAGAGGGACTGAATTGGTCTCCCTTCTTCAAAAGGGAAGGGCTGGTTGATGCTAGAAGCAAAGAATCATAGAATGGCCTGGGTTGAAAAGGACCACAATGATCGTCTCGTTTCAACCCCCCTGCTGTGTTCAGGGTAGCCAAGCACCAGCCCAGCCTGCCCAGAGCCACATCCAGCCTCCAGGGATGGGGCATCCACAGAAAACACCCCTTTCAAAATCTATTTGATTTTCTCATCTTAAAATGGGGTTTGTGAAAATGTTTCTGCTTCTTTGGGTTAGAATCCAGTTGAAGCAGACGTGTTCTGAGAAGATGCATTTGCACACAGATGGACTGAACGCTTGGTTCGATCCACTTGTTGCTGCAATAGGCCACAACTGTAGGACTGGGTCTTGGGAAATCAAACCCTAACCTGTAGAATCTGTCTCAAAGTTAGTTTGAGTATTCCTGGTGTGAATAGTGCAGCCTTCAGTTTGATTGCCCAAGCAGTGTGTCTCTATGGGCAGTAAAGAGAACATGAAACTGTGGTTTATTAATACTTAAAAGGTGACAGTGTACTGGACTTAAGGACAGAATTGTTCATCCACAGCCAGAAAACGTGCAGGAAAACAGCAGGCAGTGTAAAAATGGAGTGTGGGGAGAAGCTACCCAGGCAGAGAACTTCTTGCTCTTCCTCATTCATCCTTTTCCCCTACACCTGTGGATTGCAGATGCAAACTGTCTGTTTCTTAGTTTATTTGATATGCCATGGATAGTGCTGTTTATTAATACAAGAATTCTTCTGCTGTTCAAACTGAAGACTGACTCTTGTTTTGGATTTGCTTTTTCAGCCCTCCACCTGGATGACCAATGTCCATTTTAACCGATTCTGTCGGAAATTAAGCCTCCAACTTCCATTCATTCCTGCTGGCAGCAACGCGTATAATGCAAACAACCACAATTCAGGATCACGCAACCATTGCTCTTAAAACTTCCTAGATGATTGTAGTTGCTTTCCTTGTGTTCTATGCTAGCAGAAGCCTTTTCCAAGGTTTACTGTTGACTCTAGAGCACCACGTTCCCCGTTTGCTGGGAGCCTTGGGGGCTGGCACCATGGGCAACTCCTGCGTTTGCCGCGATGACAGCGGAGCAGAAGACAGCTTGGAGTCTCAGCATCGGCAAACAGAGAGCAGTAGGGTACGTGCACCTGATGGAAGGAGCCACCCAAGGGACCCTGTCCGACCACCTAGGAGGGGGAGAGGGCCTCATGAACCAAGAAGGAAAAAACAGAATGTGGATGGGCTAGTACTTGACACACTGGCTGTAATTCGGACGTTAGTAGATAAGTAAGTACCACCTCAAGGAATAATTCAACATGAGTGAAAATACAATGTTCTTGTCTTCTCTCAAACTGTGACTCCATCCTCTCACCGATCTACACCTGGCCCTCCCTGAAGCAGCAGCGTGTTTCCATCTGGAGGCTTAGGAGAGGAGCACCTTTCCTAGGTAATAGCCATAGCTCCTGAGCACCCAGATACAGACTCTTGCAGGAGCTGAGGAGCTTTCTCACCTTCCTGTGTGGGCCTGCACCCAGATGGGATGAGGAGTGTGCTCAGTATTGCTTATCTGGTGTAGATACACAGCTTAGGCAGCGGCAAACCTTACAGAGTTTGGCAACTTCTGTCCTGAACATTGACTACTAAGCAAGGTTTCTGTTTTCAGGCTGCATCTACTTCTTTGGAAGTGGCTCAGCAAAATTGAGAGCTTTGACCGTTGTCAGTTTGCATAAAGAGACTGAGGTTTTCTTTCTGAGTGCTTTTCAAGTCTGCATGTTGTGTCTCTTCAGCTTACGATTGCAGTGTTGCATTCCTTGCATGCTCAAAGCATCCACTGAGGGCGTGTGGGATATTTATGGCAGACACTTATTTGGGTGGTTTTGTTTTGTTTTTGTTTGCATTGCTTTTTATGGAGCTCTATAAAAGGACCTCAAAACTGGAGGGTGAAGTTGGCTCATCTCTTCTGGGTTAGGTGCAGGTTAGGAATCGGACCAGAACAGAAGGAAAAATGCTATTGTAGCTTCACAAGTGGGATGGATGAGGCTCAGGTTACATGAGCCTTGCTTGATTCTACCTGTATCCCTGCTCCTTGCTCCTGTTGTAAAATGCTTAAGTGGAAATAGCAGAATTTAAGCTGAAGAGGTGTGGTATCAGCTGTGTGTAGTTGGGGCTGGGAGAGGATTGGCGTGCTGGTGGCTGTTGTTGCTTTCGGTGTTTTACCTCTTACTTTAGGATCTGTCTTCAAAACATTAAGTGGAAATTGTGCAGAATTCTCAAAAGCCTCTCCCTGACCTCTGATGCCTTCCCCTTTCCCCTGAGGTCATGTCTTCAGGCTGTTTCACAACGCTTCTGTATGTAGTTGGTCCTGTTGCTCTTGCAGTCAGTTTTGTAATCCTGTAAGTACTTTCCTTTGCTGCTGAATTATAGCAACCACAGTCACTGATCCTGGAGTCCTGTTTCACACAAATTCCTGAAGCTGTGGTATTTTGTTATACTGGCTCAGCGAAACGCTTCCCTCGACTCACGTAACTGTGGAATCATTAAGGTTGGAAAAGACCTCTGAGATCACCCAGTCCAAGTGTCAACCCATTACCAGCATGCCCACTAAACCCTCAGTAGGTTGGAAGGGACCTCTGGAAGTTCATCCACTCCAACCTCCAGCGTAGCCCCAGTCAAGCAGGTGGCTCAGGGCCTTGGCAAGCATCGACCAACTCCAGGAAATGGCTTTGGGTCGCTTTTCTCGTGGGCTCCCCATTTTTTTACACGGGGGATCCCAAAAGTGCATACAGTACTCCAGATTCTGTCTTGCAAGCACCACGGGGTTACTGTGGTCTGTTGCTTAAATATTACAGCAGGTGATGAGACACATCTGGTTGTATAACACAGCCAAATACGACAAGACTCCATTCTGTAGGACAAAGACCTATGGCTGTGAGTAGTGGGGGAGCATCTTCATGAGGCAGATTATCCAAATGTGCCTGAAAGAAGCTTAAGGAACCTTCTGTGAGACCTTAAGCTAATGATGACCCTTCTTAGGTAAATAGGAATGAACAGTGGAGGGGAGGAAGAAGAAAATCCACGTCTGGAAGTTTTGTTTTCCAGTGTGAGTGAGTCTGTAGGGTTAAGTATGTTCTTTATCACCTGTTTCTTCATAGAGCTGTATCTTCTTGGAAGCACCACAGCTGAAACAGAAGGAAATGGTAGGGAAGCCATATTTTCATGTCAAAAGCCACGGGCAAGTCAAGTCAGTTTAAATGGAGACGTGTGTAACACTCAGTTGGAAATGTAGGCTTTGGTGTGATAGCACAGCAATGAAGAGCCAAAGATTGGAGTCTGGGCAGTGGGAGGCCAAAGCCTTCCTGGCATTCCTCTTCTAAACACTGTAATAAAATCTCATGCTTGAGGATGCCATGAGATGAACTGCACATTGAGTTGCTGTAGTGTGATCTGTGATGAACGCTTGCTTTCCCTGCTCACTGTTTGGAATCTGATTTTTCTTGTCCAGATATCTCTCTTTCCTAGAAGGAGTAGAGTTCCATTTCTAAGCCTCTGATTTTTGCCATTTATACAGAGTGCTGCTTCACAAATAGTTTTGTTTCCCAATAGCAAATGCTGGGGGGATATAATTAATCTTTCTGGAGTAACTCATTTAATTATCTGCATGATGAACCCGCGTTGAGATCTTCTAAAATTCTTCTGTGTGATGCATTTCCAGTCTTATTTTGAAGGCTGAGGCAGAGATTGATGGTAGAATGTATCGTTCTGAGTCTGGGATTGGTTTATAATGCTGAAATAGTGCTGAGTGCAGCACTGAGGATGATGTGCCACCACGTAAGCTTTTGTGGTCCTGGAGGTGCTTGCTCAACAGGACTTGGAGACTTTGCTTTGGGTGCTTCCAGTGGCACTGATGTAGCTGGCCATAGGTCCTTGCCCTTGCTCCATCAAACCAAACCGAGCAACGTGTCCAACCTGCATCATTATTAATTTTTTCCACGGTGGAAAGGGAATTGGGGTAAATATTTCCTCTTGAACTGCCTTAATGTTTTCCTGCTGCTCTTGTTAATGAATCAGTAGGGTATGGTGCTTCTAGATAGCTTGCCTTTCAATTGAGGGAAGGGGGGGAGGAGCAGTTTCTGAGCAAAGTGTGTTGATGGTGCATCCCTTGTGCACTGCCCTTGCTGCCCTTTGTGACCTCTGCTACTTAACTCTGAGTGACTTTGCTAATGGATAGCAATAAGCCTAAGCAGTGTATATATACCTGCAGATATGGGTAACATTTCACAGACCAGCTAATGTAGACATGCAGGTGTTTTTTAAGCCAGAAAACAGCCTAAATCCCAGCTGTATTTCAGATCTGAAAATGGCATTAGTGCATTGCAGCCAATGTGACTTTCTCTCCATTAAATGCTTAGTGGATTCATTTTACTGTGTCTTTACCATTTTATTCAGTGTGTTGCATTGAAGGCTGTGCATAAACGTTGACCTGTGCAATATCTCTTTCAGCGACCAGGAGCCTCCTTATTCAATGATCACGTTGCATGAAATGGCAGAAACAGGTACCGAGGCGCCGTGTTGGGCATTTCAGTTGTGACTCCACAGGGGAAAAACCAAACACTTATTTTTAGTTGCAAAATAATTGCACTGCAAGTATGAGTTCTATTGCTTTGCTGTAGCTCTAGGGACATGGACTCCAAAACACAGTTCTGCCCTTCGGAAGATCCACTGAGCTGCTGGGTGTTGCTCTGAGTTTTTTGAGCTCTGTTACGCTTCTACGTGAGCAGTTCAGTGCAAACACATTAAACCATAAGCCACAAAGAATGCCTGTTTGCACGAGGGCAGAATCAGCCCATGTATGTAAATATGCTTCAAAGCCTGTACTTCTCTGCTGTCAAATACTTGCCTCTGTTTAGGTTTTTGCTGTCCTTAGACCTCCAGGTTATTGATGTAGTTGTTCCAGCACTGTACTGAAGTTGTCCTGCATGCCAAGCTGTGTCAGTACAAGGGTTACTTATCTGTGTGATGGGAGGAGGAACTCATCCAACTGGAGACCTGTACAAATTTCTGCTAGAGTTGAATGAAGTCTCTTAACAGAGTTGGTATCGGTCCCAGATGATGTGTTTCTGTATTGGGATGAGCTAATCAACTTGATCTGATATGACAGCAATTCAGTACAATGTGTTTTGGAGTAATGTACTAACAAATTCTAAGATCAGAAGTGTTATTTAGGTTTACTTGCCATTGTGGATGGGAGCACAAAGCTTCCAACCTCACTTGTATGCAGATGCAATTATCTTTATTTTTACTTCTCAGGCAACTCTTCTTGTAAATCCAAATTGCTCGCTCTTTTAGTAGTTGGTTAACATCTAATTGATTCACATTAATGAGCAGACAAGGCCTCCTACCTATTCTCTTTCCCTGTGTAATCAGAGTTTGTTTAGAAGGCCAGGCATGGGAGAAGCTAATACACTTGTTCTGAGGTCCACGTTATTTGCAGAGCAGGTAGGATGCTTTCTTTCTGGCCAGGCATATTTTTTTCAGCATGGTTATGAGTGCAGTGTGTTCAACTATAGCACTGAACACTGAGCTCTTGAGTTAGGATGCTGGAACCAAGTGCTTAGGAGGGTTCCTTCCTGGAATATGCTCTGGCCTGGGCAGGACTGTTCTCCAAACAATACCAATGTTTGCTATTATTCCTTGAAATTAGACTTCCAAGCTACAAACTTAAGGCATAGATATAAAATTTAAAGCATATGGATTATTTTCCCTCGTGCCTATGAGCTCACCGAGTCATTTAAATGATTGAAAACCTACATTTCCACTGCTGATGTATTTTGAACTCTTGGATCACCGTGCTAATTCTAAACATGACTTCTCTTTTGTGGTTGACAGATGAAGGTTGGCTGGAAGTTGTCCAGTCTTTAATTAGAGTTATTCCACTAGAGGATCCGCTGGGACCGGCCGTCATAACGCTGCTACTCGATGAATGCCCACTGCCAACAAAAGTAAGTTGAAACGCTGTGTTTATCTGCAGCTGAATTTCAGTTGGCCCTGGTTGCCATGATAGTTGCTGGGTGGGTTTCATTGGTTATGCAGGACAGTTAACTGCTCAGAAATGGGTGTAACTTGTAACTTGGAGTCATTTTTGGTGACCTGGCATCTAATCACTACTTAACACTAGAAGCAGTGTAGTAGAAGATGAAAAAACACAGCTTTCTGGGGAAGAACAAGGAGACTTTGGGCCTTAGCTGCTTCCATTGCTCTCTTCTCCCTGCAGGCATTCGAGGCCAGGCTGGATGTGGCTCTGGGCAGCCTGGGCTGCTGGTTGGTGACCCTGCACAGAGCAGGGGGTTGGAAGCAGATGATCACTGTGGTCCTTTTCAACCCGGGCCATTCTTTACCATGCAGTGTGCATGCTCTGCAGTGAACATCTGCGGGTGTTTTGGTTTTTTATTCTCTAATATCTGAAAGCTGCATATGCACCACTCACTAAGTTTGTTTCTTCCCTGCACGTAAGGAATGCAGTGTAACTGAGCATCCTGAGTTGAAGAAACAACACTTTTAACTGTTTAATACCTATATACAATTTTGGCAAATCTGAGCACTCTCTTTACTGACCATTAAACTGGCCCTGGATGGAAATGCAATCTGCAGCATTCACGCTGTGCTGGTGCAAACACTTTAATGAGGGAAATGCAGACCTCTGCTCCACGTGAAGAATTTCTATTGTGGTTTTTTTTTTTCCAGCTGTACAACTTCCTGAGTCATCAGGTGACCTGTATTTCAAAAGTCACAGTGCAATTGCCTGCTACATAGTTGACTGTAAGAGGCAGTGAGATACTTCCTCCTGGGGTTGCTCAGAGGCTTTTTCCCTATTGCAGTCTCTTTACAGCACAGCAAAGTGCAGGGAGTTGCAGCTGTGGAATCTACAGGTCATGTGCAGCCCATTAAAGTCTTTGTTGTTGTTGTTGTTGTTTTTCATATTCAGAATAAGTTTAAGTATTTGGTCTTCAGGGATTTAAGTCAGTGCCCAGCTCCTGCTGCAGCTGGAGAACAGTAGGCTGGTTTTTGTTACGGTGGGCTGTGAAGTCCATAAAGTTGAAATGGCAGCACAGTAAGCCGTTCAGCCTATAAAGTCTTCATTTAACTCAACGTAGTTGATGTCTCTGAAGGTTTTAATAATATCTAAAGGCAGTGCAGGGTATGGCAAGAGGCTAATTTTAGGTTTTTCCATCTTGAGTCTCTGGCTCAGTCATCCTTTCTGCCCTCACCATTCTTTCCACTTCATGTCAGTCCTGTTCATCAGCACTGCTTTTGTGGTATTTGTTTTAGGAGAATAGCTGCTTTTCAGTCTTATCTCTATACAAATTTCAGACTCTAGTGCAGCAAATTGATTTAAGCATGGCTCAGACTGCTGTTTGAACAGCAAATGAGCATCCAACTTCAGCAGTGCTATTTTTTTCTTCAAAAGGCCTGCTGATGACTTCAGTATGAGAAGTTCTATTTTAATTAGATCCCAGCCTGAGATGATGTAGTTTATATTTGAATCAGCTGAAATTTTCATGAAGTCTGGAAAGTTAGGGGAACTTAGAAATCCTGGAGGGCAGAGATCTTTGTTGGATCACTTGGCTCTAGATTAACCCCTGACTACCCTGAAAATGAGGGATACCATCTAAACCTATCTTGCATTTTGTCCATGCTGTACTGCTTGAATGGAGCAAGTCAAAGCACAGCATTTTCTATTTATTTCCTTTCTTGCTATTTCTTAAATTGGTGTGACTACAGAAAATCGCATGATGTGAAGGAAGCCCTTTAGGACATCTTGCAAAGCTGGCAGCACCCTAAACTGATTCAGCCATAGATATCACTGGTGTTGTCTTGCCTTTTCCTAGCGTTGAATTCCTCTTGCTGCAGGTGGCTCACTTGTCTGAGCCTAGAAGATGTAGATGGTAACAAAGACTAACAGACTGGTGGTAATTGTGAAATTGCAGACCTTGGATACGTTGAGCTTCTCTTCCCATCTGTTCTTTGTTATTTTTTTAATAAAACAGAACCATCCTGTGCTGTCTGGTTTTAGTAGATCCTGTGATTGTGACATATTACTTCTACATTGTATCACCAAGATTGGAAAAGGCCTCTAAGACCACCTAGCCCAACCATCTGCCTACCACCAGTAGTGCCTGCTAAACCATATTCCTCAGTGCCACATCTGTACCTTTGGTTGAACGCCTCCAGGGACAGTGAATCACCAAGTAACATATTGAGCTGGGGGAAAACTGTATCTCATGCTGAAGAGACTTCTGATTTTCTTTTGCAGGATGCGTTACAAAAGCTGACTGAAATATTAAACTTAAGTGGAGCTGCTGCTTGTCATGATGCTTGCCACCCTGCTAAACATCGGAATACAACTGCGGTGCTGGGCTGTTTAGCTGAGAAATTAGCAGGTAAAGCCAAGGGATTGTTCTGGAAGCTTGCTGAGTACCTCTGGCTTTCACCCCCAGTCCAAACAACTTGAGTTTTCTTAGAACTGAACAATGTTCTGCATGGAGTGGATGCTTTGTCTCGCAGGTGTGACCCCTTCCACTCTTGGATTAAAACGTTGAACAGATTCAGTCACCAGTTTGGATCTGAATGAGTCACTTTAAATCCCAGATACTTAAATTCCTTGGTTGGTTGGTTAGCAGTTTGACACACGTTTGTGAATCTGTGTTCATGCTTACAGTATGTGGTCTTAGCATTGGTAATTAGTCTTATCTCAGAGT
Source organism: Lagopus leucura (assembly GCF_019238085.1). NCBI lineage: Eukaryota > Metazoa > Chordata > Aves > Galliformes > Phasianidae > Lagopus > Lagopus leucura. The sequence continues at coordinate 14,988,372 of NW_024962271.1, forward strand.
TACGTGAGCATGTGGTTCTGTAGTCAATAGGCAGGAGTATTAACTTGGAGGCTGGGTAGAAGGACAGAAGACAGATGCTGTTTCTGCTAAATGCATGCTGTTCTGTTGTACCTAGCTGGAAAGATTTTCTCTGCTGTGCTACTTAAAAGATCACTGTTGGACTTCCATTTTAAGGTGACTTTTCATACCAAACTTCTTAAGCTCCCTAAGTGCCCTGTTGGAAACTGATGGTTAAGTTTTAATTCCTGCTGTTGGGCTTTGTATTTAGTGTTGAGCTCCCATTCTGAGGAAAGGGAAATGGAGAAAAAGTGATTGTCTGGTGTCACCTGGCTGTTATTAAAAATATAATTTCACTGTGTCTGTTGAAGGAGAGAAAAAGAGCAGGAAACATATTGCACTGTAATATTTCTACCTTCTCGTTACAGTAAGTTGAAATGAGACCCAGTGCCTGCTAATTGCAGCAGCTCAGACAGCAAATCTGTTCATGCTGTGGTGGAATCCACCACGGCTTTTCAGAGTTCAAGTTCCCTTGCATCTCTTCTGGATGAACAGGCAGTATTTTAGGGTAGCTTCTTTAATTGACTACTTGTCATGATGCTGCTGCAAACTGTATAGCTCACAATCAAACAGGCTGTATTAGACCCCTGGTTTGGCTTATTTAGAGCTGCTGGTAAATGGAGATAGTGAGTCTTCAGCCTCTATGGAGGTTTGTGGCCCTGCCTGTGGCCAGGGGGTTGGAACTTGGTGATCCTTGGGGTCCCTTCCCATGCAAGGCATTCTATGATTCATACTTTCCCTCTGCAATTAAATGGCACTCAGACTCTTCTGCTCTGTATTACACTTCTAAGCAGTGGTGGATGTATGATAGTTCCCATGGGTGGATCTAACTTCCAATATTTTTACAGGTCCTGCAAGTATAGGCTTACTCAGCCCAGGCATATTGGAATATTTACTTCACAGTTTGGTAAGTGCCTTCAATCCTTTAGTATGTATCCATTTGTTGTGATGAGAACAGCTTTGTGTGAGAAGTCTGGGTTGATTGGTGAATACTGATAATGTTCAGAAAGTCCCAGTGAAAATATCCCCTAAAATACACGAGACTCTGCTGTTCCCATCTCCTGGTTTTAAGAAGATATTTGAAGTAACCAAACCTTGCTGCATGTGATACAGAGGGCTTCTCATCACTATTCCTCTGTTTTTTGTTGTCAAGTGCAAACTTTTTTTTCTTCCTCTGCAGTAATTATTTTGGATTACTTTCTTTATGCTTAAGACCCTCGTCTTCCTCTTTGTGTTCTTAGTTTGTTTTTACAGTAAGTTAAAAGAAGGAGGCTTCATGGAAGCCTGTCAGAAAGCTGAGAGGGGTTTTTTTGTTTGTTTGCTTTTGGAGAAGCAGTTCTGTCCTTTGCTCTAGAAAGGTCAAGTTTCTATTCAGTGCTCTCAAGTCAATGCTAAGACAAAAGTCAGTTCTGATTCCACTTGTGAGCTCAGTGGCACAGTTGTGGGACTGTTGTGAGATGAAGAGAGGCCATTGTGAAGAATTGGTCTGAGTGGCCTGCTTGGTTGACTTCAAGCTATTTGCTATGACCTCTTGGAGGGCAGGGAGAAAATTCATGCATCCTGTTTGAGTGTGGTTTGTTGGTGTTCCTAGCTGATAGAATAAATTGAGCTCCACCCTTAGAGATCCTCAGAAGTTCACAGGCCAAAGCATCCTGATCTGCTCGAGCCAACTGTTGGCAGAAGGAGGGTGTAGGTGACTTTCAGCCTAAGGCATTCGGTGACAGAGAGCTCTTCCTACCCACCTGTATCACATGCTTACTGACTGTTCTTACTGCTCATGTTTAGAATTTCCAGTCCCATCCGACAGTGATGCTTTTTGCACTAATTGCCCTGGAGAAGTTTGCACAAACGAGTAAGTATCAGCCCAGTGCTGCTCTTAACAGTAACATTACAGCTTCTGCGGCGTGTGGTTGTCATTTGCTTCATCAGATCACATTTCTTGTAAGTAAGAAGGACTGAAATGATACGAAATGTGGCAGAGAAATATTGGTGCACTTAGAAGCAGGAGGGAATATTTACTTTGTTAGTGCAACCCCTCAGGACCCTTGAGCTATTTGCAGAAGCTCAGTGCGGAGCTCATCAGATGGAAAAGAGTCTTATAAAGTCTTATGACACGAGGCTGTTGTCACTGAAATAAACGTGTATCCAAGAGATTCAGAGCAGCGATGGCTGGGTGCGTGCAGGCAGGAAAAGCATTTATTGCTTGAATGACACCCCCACCCACAAAGCCCTCAGAGTTTTGCTGGAACTCAGTGCTTCTCAACAAGCAATGGCATCATAAAGAGTTACAATAGGAAACCTTTGTTACTGGGGGGGGGGGGGGAATCTGTATTAAGATGGAGAACAGCCACTGTTTGATTGTCTCTGGTCTGACTGTGCAGGCAGGTGCTGTATCTGATTGCAAGGTTAGTTTGGGAGTGGAACTTAACACTGGGATGTAAAGTTGGTATGTTGGGTTGTTTTTTTTGCTGTTGTTTTCTGTTCCTACTGTGTTTGTGCAGTGCTACTTCTTTATCTAAACGTATTGTTGGTTTATAGGAGTTCCTCTCTCTTTTTTTTGCTCTCAAATTGCAGGTGAAAATAAAATGACAGTTTCTGAATCCCGCATCAGTGACCAACTGATCCTGCTAGAGAAATGGACAGATCACCCAGACTATTTGAAACGCCAGGTTGGATTCTGTGCCCAGTGGAGTTTAGACAATCTGTGTAGGTATAGCAAAGGGATAGATTCATTTAGTGGCAATCCTCCGAGGAAAGAGGTTTGAGGACTTGGTAGTTTCTAATGTCCTTTGGTTAAATTTGGGAAAACAGGCTTCTTGGGCTTAAGGGGCTCCAGTCAATATATGGTAGGCCAATGGTGGTTGTTTAGTAAACGTCTGGCCAAGTGTTGTAGCAAATTAGGGAAATAAGAAGTAGCCCTAAGATAAGATCTTGATTTGTAAGTTAATGTCTACGTGTCAGCAATTTGCTGCCTGGTAAGATAAATGCTTCAGATCCTCCCACGTGAAAAGGGGAAGAGCTGCTTTGGCTCAGCTCAAGTTCTTCACCCACTTGAAACTGAGAGAGTAGAAAACTCTTTGTATGTTTTCTGTCCCCACAGTACTTTGCCATATGTGATGAATTGAGAAAGCCCTGTCCTACTGAATATACAAATACAGTGGTAAACCCTGAAACAATTGGCATCTTGGTATAAACCTGCATGCCTTTTGTTTGCCTGTGGATTTCTTGAAAGTAATACTTAGGCTGAAGGAGCTCTAGACAGTTATCTATTAGGTTCTGCTGTTTAGAGAACGTTTATTGCAAGAGGTGCTGTTTCCCTGCAGGCAGAATGCCAGTATTTCATTCATTTATGCCAGAAGTGAACTGGGTCCTAACAAGAATGATGATTATGATTATTATTATTATTTTTGCTACATGAATTGTTCAAAACGAAGCTTTGCTGTAGCAGTCACTTGAACTAATTTTATTTTGCAGTTTTAAAAGAAGGCAGGCAGTTTACATATGAGAAGGTTGACTTGACCAACATCAGGGCTATGCTAAACAGCAATGATGTCAGTGAATACCTGAAGATATCACCACATGGATTAGAGGTAAGGATGTCATTTCATGGTTTCAACTGGAGAAAGAAAAAGTGAAGCAATGCCTATATTCAGAATGGGGAGCAGAGCACTTACAGCTCATTTTTTAATTAAAATTGCCTCGTGGAGTCATAGAACAGCCTGAGAAGGACTTCAAAGATCATCTAGTTGCATCCCTCCTGCCATGGGCAGGGTCACCAACCACCAGACCAGGCTGCCCAGAGCCACTGAAATTTTAATTTCAACTAAAACTGTTTACTACTGTGATCCCTGTGCTTGTATTGCCTGATCTTGAGGCACTTATAGAAGCAGGATTCTTATCTCAGCCATGTTTTGTTTCATTTCCTCTGTTACGTGAAAATTCACCTATAAAGAATAAAAGTAAGGTTGACCACCTTGGCTCTTGTAGTAAGAGCTAGCTGACAGCCAGTGACATTAGGTCTTCCTGTCTTGGTTACCTCTAAGTATTTAAAATTGATTCCATCAGTGCTTGACTTCCTCCCTTCTCTTATCACTGACCACATTTCAGCCTTGCCTACTCAGCGGTTAGGGTGTGACTGTTACCCATGGCACTTTGAAATTGTATTGCCTCTAACACTGTGCCTATGTATTCTTACGTGCAAGAAACTTCATCCAAAGGGGGGGGAGGAAAGGAGTTTGTTGAAATGCTTGTTTTGCAGCAGATTAACTTCTGTCTTGGTTTTGGCAGGCTCGGTGCGATGCCTCCTCTTTTGAAAGCGTCAGGTGTACGTTCTGCGTTGACTCTGGAGTTTGGTACTATGAAGTTACAGTCATTACTTCGGGAGTGATGCAAATAGGATGGGCTACCAAAGACAGTAAATTCCTCAATCATGTGAGTACATGCAGTGTCATCCAGCCAATCGTGTACTTCTCAACGCACGGGAAAATAACTCTGATTATTCTGTGGCAGTAAATGGGCATTTACACCTTTCACTTAATTTTCCTCTACTTTAGCAGAGCTGTTTTTTATTGATGCAAGCAGTACAAGGAAGGGCAGGGTTGTCATTGCAACACACTGACACTGGTCACACAAATATTTCATAATTGCTAGCAGTGACAGCGTATCTACTTGCCATTGCCTGTGTGTTACAGGGAAATGGTTTGTGTCTTGTGCTTTATGCTCTTCTTGGGAACTCTTTAGTCTTCAGGTAACAGCAGTGGTTTCTGTCAGTGTTTTTTGTGAAGTAAACAATTGCTTGCTAAGATCTGGTAGGTTATCATGCACTCGTTTTTGTGCAGGTCATCAAACAGCCATTTGATTTCTCTCTTTAGCATAGAATCGTAGAGCCATAGAAGGGCAGGGCCACCAACCTCCACATTTAACCAGGCTGCCCAGGCTCCCATCCAACCTGGCCTCCAGGGATGGACGGGGCATCCACAGCCTCTCTGGGCAGCTGTTCCAGCACCTCACCACTCTCACAGTACAGAACTTCCCCCTGACATCCAAACTCAATCTCCCCTCCCTCAACTTCAAACCATTTCCCCTTGTCCTGCTGTTATCTACCCTTGTAAAGAGCTGGCTCCCCTCCTGTTTGTAGGCTCCCTTTATATTTATATTCCTGTTCTGTTAATTTTCACTAGGGAAATATTTTTTTCAGGTGATTTTGGGATAATGCAGCATCATTGGTCCTGCTGGTAGAAGCAATGTGATGCAGTTCAGGAATGTGGCAGCTTTTTTGATTAAACATAAGAATTACAGAAAGACTGAATTCTCTGCATTTTTGCCTTTGTTCTGATAATATAGAATAAGTACACTTGCTTATTTACAGTTTCTTTTATTCTCCAGCTAGCTTGGTATCTTATTCTAGATATTCTTTTCAGTATTTAATTTTTAAAGTTGTGCTCTTACATGGCACATCATACTTAAGTGCTGGCAAACATGCTGTCCAGACCTACAGTCAGAGAAAAACCTCTGCTAATGTTAGTGGAGATGGAACTGGGACCTCTTTCTCCTTAAATATTCATGGTAAAACTGGATGGCTGTCAAACTCAATATGCTGTAGTGTATTTGCTTCTCTATTTTCATAATGCTGAGAAAGTGTAGTGGCTGCTACACAACAAACTTGTCTGCTTCAGCTTAGAAGGAACTTCCCACGTTATCAGCCTTCCAAAGTTAGCCATTGTCAAGTTCATCAAAGCACAAGTTAAAAATTCAATACAGAAGGCTTAGATGATGCAGCTTACTGCTGCTGACTGGAATGGAAAGACAGGGCTGAGACTTTAAGTTGACATTGCTACTGGCTGAGCTTGACAAGAAATATAGCTGTAATCCAGGTAAACTTCATAGTTGTCATTACATGGTTTTCTGATCCCACTTGGCATTTCCTTCAGGAGAAGTGTTTACTTATTTTGAATACAGAGGTAAGCAGTTAAATCTGCTCATTTCTGATCATTATGGGAAGTTATTCTACAGCTGTGACAAATGCAGAAGCTAAAATGAAGGTAGGCCAAATAGAGATGTGAGATGTGAGGTGAATGGAAACATCAGTGGCAAGAAACACATGGGAATGGAGTGTGGCCTTTCTCACCAACTACCTTGAAACTTCCTATGTTCTTTCTGCACTTTTTAGTGGTGTAAATAGCATTGTCTTCTGCTGGTACATGTATGTGTGTCTGTATCACGTCCAAAGTCCAGTCTCCCAGTTCTAGCATGGCATTGAGTGCTGTTTTAAATTTACTTAACCAAACAACAACAACAACAAAAACAGCCAAACCCTACAGACCTGTCCTAAGCACAGGCATTGTTGTTGTTGAGTGTAATGGGAACTGTTTGAAGTGAAAGACAGCGTGTCTGCCTTCAGAATGTTAAGAGGTTTAAAAGATTTTTTTCCCCACTTACTGTTAAGGTGCTTGGTGTGGATGCAGCTTTGTCTCTTTCCTGTACAAGGAAACAGAAGCTGTCATATCTGAGCTGGGTTCTCTGTTGCTATGGTTGTTTTGCTGGTGAGTGAATGCTGCTGGCATATAAGTTCATCAGGCTTCTGTCTGGAACATAAAGAAATTATCTTGTGAGCACGCATCAGAGAAGCCACATGCTCTTTATGTTCTGTATGTATAACAATATACATAACAATATACAATATATATAACAATAAACAAAAAACTGATCCTGAATACGACATGAAACATTCATGAGCGGAGGTTAACTTTAATTGGGACACCTTATGTAATCAGGCCCTGGCTGGTGTTTGCTCTGCAGACCAACCACGTAAGGAAGCTGTCTTCCAAAACGCCTCTGGATTTCACATTCGGACTCTCCTGTGTATTGGATTCATCTGCTGCTCTGAAACTTGTGCTTGCTTGGGACTCCTTTCAAACAGAGGGAGGCTGACACTGGGAGGGGCAGAACATGCAGCACGTTCAGTGAAGGTCCATGGGACTGATATCTGTCTGTGCTGTGTGTTCTGGTCACTCTTGGGGATGGGGTGGGTGTCTGTTACAAGGCCGACCTCCAGATAAGAGAGAGGTTGTGTGCCTGTGTTGACTTTGTAAGCTTCAAGAAGGGAAGATAGAAGGGAAGATAGCTATTCAGCTACTGGACTTGAGATATTTAAGTAGACAGGCAGAGAAAATAGCTCACAGAGACTGAAAAGCAGTTTGGGGAGGATATCCCTTTCTTTTATTCCTCTTTGCTCTCCAACAAACTCATTCTGATGTGAAAACGAAGCCGAGGCTCTTGAAGAACGGAGATGGTGGTGGAGGGATCCCATCTTGCTCTGGGAGGAGTGGTTCAGTTTGAATGCTTTAGCTGAGTTCTCTGAGGAATGGCTGCAGGCTGAAATGCTTCTCCTTTTCCTAAAGGAAGGTTATGGCATTGGAGATGATGAGTATTCCTGTGCTTACGATGGCTGCCGGCAGCTGATTTGGTATAATGCCAGAAGTAAACCACATTCCCATCCCTGCTGGAAAGAAGGTATTCAGACTATATTCAGCCTATCTGAATTTGCTGTTTATCCTAGCTGGATTTCTGCACAGGGTTCTTCCTTTTGCAGGCATCATAGCTTGTTAGCAGGTGTGACTGAAATAGTTACTGCCTAATCCTGATGATGTGAAGTGTTTAATAATTACTGTGCTTTCCTAGTAGTGCTTGAAGGATGCAAAGTGGGCACCATGCTCTTGTTGTGCAATACGTGTAGAGTGTAGTTGGATAACTGCTCTCTGTGCTGCCTTTTCTATTACAAATTTCTCCCAAGGTTGGCACAAGCATATTAGGAAGTTAGCAAGTATGTGTTCTGAGGGTATCTTCAGTAACTGCAGAACAGCCAGGGAGAGGCAGGTGGGGAGAGAACAGCTCTCCTTCCATCCCATTGCACAGCATAGGCAGACTAAAATACTTTATGTATTGACCACATTGCCTTGTGTTTTGCTAGTACAGCCTGTTCCACTCTACTTCTTTTGCTGTGCTCGCCCTTAGTGAGACAGCTCACTAAGGTACACGATGCTTCTATTTAACTGTTTCAGCTATTGGCATGCAGTGTAATTGAACGATTTAAACGATCTCTGTTTTGCACTTAAGGAGACACAATAGGATTTCTGCTAGACTTGCAAGAAAAGCAAATGATCTTCTATTTAAATGGAAACCAGCTGCCTGCCGAGAAGCAAGTCTTTTCATCAGCTGTGTAAGTATGTGCTCAGTGGGAATGACAGTGACCTGTATGGATAACAGTTCTAATTACCTGAAAAACATTCCATTTGAAAAGTTAATTCCCAGCTGAAAGTTGCTTAGAAATGTCACAACTCAGATAACGTTATCGAGTGGATTTGTGCATTCTAAAGGCTGTATGAAGTTGCTGCATTGCAGTGGGGCTGGGGCCTGGGCAGTGTATTGAATATACAGGGCAGGATCTCTCTGACTGCATTACAGGATGGTGTCAGGCTAGTATTTCCAACTCTTACAATTAACATGTGACTGATTCCTCTAACTGTCACAGAGGAGTTCAGCATTTCAGCTCTGGGAAGCTGTTGTGATAGTTGAGAGAGGCTTCCCATGCAGCTTAATTAAACACTACAGTAGTTTCTAAATGGACGTTGCTGTGCTAATCACTTCATTCAGATTTCCTTATCAAAACGAAGCTCAAGATGCTAGTAAGACAGAAGCAGCACAGTGTAAAGTCTTACAAAATATCTGGTCTATTCAGCTTGTTTCTCTTTTCATGTGGAGTCTGGCACTTACTTTGCAGGTTCTTCTGTGCAGTTACAGTATGATTCAGCTCGGGGACTTCCTGTAAATAAAACTGAAAGGGGTGATGGCTCTGGTGTTTTTATAAGGTGTCTGTGTGGCTGTGAAGCAGACAGCTGTCCCAGGGTAATCCTGCAGGAGCAAGGAGAGACAGATGGGCATGGTGCTAAGGGAGCTCACAGGCCTGAATTCATGGTGTACTTCGCTGGTAGGGAACCTGTGTGCCTTGCAGGTTTGCCTGTCTTGTGCCTGATCAAATAAAGCAGCCAGGAGCAGAGGGCACGTGGCTCTCCCCAATGGCTGTCAGCGTTGCAGGTGCACCAAACAGTTGTTTGGGAGGAAAATGTTATTTCCACTTCTGCTACTGAAGGAGAGACCTGAGCTGATTGATGTAAAGAGGATCAGGCTGTGGGCTGTTGAGATGTATGTATTTGCTCTTACTGTAAGTGTGACTAATCCCAGTTGTAAGCAAGCAGCCTCTTTTGGTTGACTGGGAAGTAAATTCAGATAAATTCTGACAGTAAATTCCAGGGCTGAGAACTACGAAAGGGACGACATAAGCAGCTGACATGGGGTGTGTTACAGGTTTTTCTTCCAGCTAGCTTAACCAGATCTATTTAAGAAAATGTTCAGGGTGTATTTTTGTTTGTAACGAGGCATTGCTTCTAGAAAGCTCTCAGTGCTGTAACATCCTAAAATGTTTCTTCCTCCTCTTGCAGATCTGGCTTTTTTGCTGCAGCGAGTTTCATGTCTTACCAACAATGCGAGTTCAACTTTGGGGCAAAACCTTTCAAATACCCACCACCAATGAAATTTAGTACCTTTAATGATTATGCCTTCCTGACAGCAGAGGAGAAGATCATTTTGCCAAGGTAATCCTTTCCTCTGAGTACAGAGGAATGAAATACTTCACTTCTGAGTTGTGTAGCCTTACACTATCCTTAGAAGAGCTTATAAGAGTGATCTTTTCTGAGGTCATGCCTCCACAGGTCTCTTCTAGAAAAGGATCATATCATAGGTATAGTAAATAGAGCCCACAGAAATACACAGACATACCATTAAAGTAATTCCTTGTGATATTAGGCTAATTTAAAGTTGCACAGTAAACTGGACTAGAAGTGTCTCGTGCTGTGTAAGAATGATTAGGTTGATTGAGGACCTATAGTTGTAATTAAACAGTGTGTCTTATTTAAAAGTGACCTAATTTGATGTTGGTAGTAGTGCAGGTTATTATTATTATATATTATATATATTATATATTATATATATATTATATTATATATATATATTATATATATTAATTATTATTGTAAGTCTTGTTGGGCTTTTCTGATTGCAGTGAAAGTTAACTCCTTTTCGTGGATTCTGCCAACAGAGGTCATTCAAATTTCCATGTGCTCAGCCACCTAAATCCACCAAAATTTGCAAAATTTGGGTAAATCCTTCCTGAACTTCCTGTGTTGTTGGCAGGTTTGAAACCTAACAGCTTTTCTGGATTAGGTCATCGGTAATGACACAATTTTCTGGCACACACACAGTAACAGGAGAATGATGGTGTGTGTCCCTTTCCAACTTTGTCTAATGATGGCTTTTTAGGCTGTTCTGCATGTGGTTCAGAGGCTCTTTTGTTGCTTCTCATCAAGTTGGAAGTGGGTACCCCAGCCATGAGAAAAGCAGATTGGTTTTGGATTACCTAGCTGGTTGTTACAGTGAGTTATGTGCTGGAATAGCATGCTACTTAAAAATAGAAAACCTACCTTAACCTTGGATCCGAGCCACAAGGCCTGAGGTGTGTGAAACTGAGTGCATGCAAGGAGGAAATGAAATCCAACCTGCAAGACAATTTGCGCTTCCTTGTAGCCAGAGAAATTCACACCTGCTTGACACTGGAGGTCTTTTAAGTGAGAGTCTGATTTAGCTCATTAAGCTGATCTGTTAATTGTCATTCTCGATCAGCCCTTTTTCACAGCAGGTGTCTTAACAGCTTCATGCTCTGCATGAGGACTTTGTTAGCTCGTGGCTGTGTGCTGAAAGGAGCTGATGACTGGGTGTGATGGCACTGGTGTCACTGTGGCCCTGGCCTCACAGTGCTTAAGCAATAGCTGCAAGAATGAGGCTTTGGTTGTCACAAAAGCTGTACAGAAGGAGGTGGAACTGGCTTCTTGTTGCTGTCTGCCTGGAGGCATTCACCTCCTGTGTCTGTGCCTACCCAGCGATAGCACTGAAAGGCTCCATTCAGCATTGGACACTGCCTCTCTGTGTGTGGAGGGGATGATGTTAGTTCACAGCATCTGAACTGTTCAGTAGATTATGATTGGCATACAGCTACAAGACAGCTTTGATCCTAACAGGGAGTTGGAAAAAAGGCTAGGACCCAAGGTAGGACCCCAGTTATCCATCACTGGGGTTAACATAAACTCCTGTGGGGTTACAGTGGATGCAGTGTTAGCCTGGGCCGGGCACTGCACCCTGCCACCATCTGGCTTGGTCTTGTAAATGCATTCCAAGTCTGAAATGTCATATTTCAGCAAAGGTGGGAGCTCTGCCAGCTTGCTCTGATATCACCTGCTAGTCTGAAATGACACATGGACTTTTTTTTTAATAAACTAGCTTGATCAAAAAGGACTTTCCTCATCATAATAATAATTAACACGATTTTCTTTAATGCGTGCACTTACCTGCATACACACACCTCTCTCTATATAAGCATTGCTTATAATTATAATTTGTCACATCTATGTATATATACATATGTAATTGGATATGTGTTTGTACAGTTTTTACTCCTGAAATGTTGTAGGGACTCCTTTGTATAACATACATGTCAAAGAGAAGGGAGTGTGTGCTGTCTTCCCTTGTTTGCCATATACTGGGCTGTCAGTTTTCTTTTCAATCTGTGTTCTTCTGAACTGTAGTACAGCATTGTAGGGTTTCCAAGCTTTCTTGATGGTGCTGCTTTCCTCTTGAAAATACACAAACACAACACTTTAATGGAAATGTTCAGCTGTGAGAGCTGGAACTGTAACCTAACTCTCTTTATTCCTTTCTGACAGACCACAACAAGGGAACAAAGGCTGCTCAGAGAAACTCAGGATGTTTTAAAGTTTTATTGTTTGTGCTGTTTATCAGTGTTGAGGAGCATGAGGACGTGTTGTGTTGGTACTGATGCAATACCCCAAGTAGTTCAGAGCCCAACTAATGTGAGGGATACATCTCTTTCTTCAGACACAGGCGTCTGGCTTTGCTGAAGCAAGTGAGCATCAGAGAGAACTGCTGCACGCTTTGCTGTGATGAGGTAGCAGACACAGAACTCAGGCCGTGTGGACACAGGTAAAAACAAATTTTGTTTTTTATAAAAAGCAAATAGGAAGAAGTCAACCAAGAAACAGTGTCTGCATATCTTAGTTGAGGTCAGATGCAGTCCCTGCTTATCTTGATTGACTTCAGAGCACAAAGGAAATAACTCATCATTTTAAGGATGTGTCTGATGGCAGTTAAGCACAGACTTCCTCCCTTTCCTACTAACCTTGCTGGGTTTACACGGTGGCTCTGTGAGTATGCTAGCTCTGGGCAAGGAACAGAGCAGTCTAACTTGGTTTCAAAGGTTTTGTTGATGAATGCTGGCTTAGTACAGGTGCTGCGTGCACGATCCATATCGTGAGGGGAGTAGGAAACTCATTGTACACCCAGATATTCATTAAACATTCAATAAGTCGATAATCTGAAGTCACAGATTTCTATAGAAGATAAAAATGGGGCAGCAGCATGATAAATACTGGCACCTGGTACTTTCCTACGTTGATGTAGCCCAAGATGCTTGGATGTGATGCTCTTGGAAGTCTTTTCCAGCCTTAATCATCCTGTGATTCTCAGTAGCCTACTGGGAAGCTAATGCAGTGAAGTCCAGTTCTGTAGTGTCTTTAGAGCACTCACTGTGGCAGGAAGACAGTGGCAAGACTGCTTCCAAGTAGAAGAAGAGCAGACACCCAGTGTGCCTCAGCAAGAAGCTGTGTCAAATTTGGCAGTCTTTACTCCAGACCAGAGCGAGTGCTGAGAGGAAGTAAAGAGTGCAGGTGTAATCCTGGCAGTCTGCACCAGCAGCTCCAGGTCTGTAAGGCTGACAATAGCAGGACTAGGGGAAATGGATCCAAGTTGAAGGAGGGAAGATTTAGGTTGGATGTTAGGGGGAAGTTCTTTACTAGGAGAGTGGTTAGGCCCTGGAACGGGCTGCCCAGGGAGGTTGTGGATGCCCCGTCCTTGGACGTGTTTAAGGCCAGGTTGGACGGGGTCCTGGGCAACCTGATCTGAATGTGTATGTTTGGTGGCCCTGCTAGGCAGGGGGGTTGGAACTACATGATCCTTGGGGTCCCTTCCAACCCGGGTGATTCTGTGATTCTGTGATTCTGTGAAGGTGCTGAGCAGCAAGAGCTCCTCTCAAAGCGCGTGGACCCACAACGCCTGACTTGCTGTTCCTGATCTCTGCACTGAAGGACTTAACCTTGATTGCTTTTTTTAATTGAAGCAGGCTGAATAAACTGTGGAACATTTGATTATTTTATTTTTTTCTTTTTGTTTTGTAAGTATTTGTAAATGCTGTAAACCCAGGCCTTTTCTTTCTTGTTCTTTCTCCTCCAGTGACCTGTGCATGGAGTGTGCCTTGCAACTGGAGACCTGCCCTTTGTGTCGACAGGAAATACAGACCCGAGTCAGACAGATTTCTCACATTTCATGACACACGTGAAGTACTACAGACTTGTTTTTAATGAACTCCAACCAATACAGAAAGGGGAAAGCATCTCTAACCAATCTTTACGCACATAGAACCGTAGCCATGGCCAGATTTCATGCTAAACTGTAAGCTGATTATCTTTAAAAAGAAAAAAAAAAAAAAAAGAAAAAAAAAAAAGAAAAAAAAAATCTTTAATAAGCTGTTTCAGGTTGCCAGCAGTGGGAACTGGTTTCAACAGTAAGGAAAGCTGGTAGTTTGGTGTGTTATGGCTATTGGTTCCTCCAAGCAAGAGCATAGGAGGGCGTCTCTCTTCCTCCCCTTTTCCTTCTCGCCTGTCGCAAGTGCTGAAAAAATTTGCACTGGAAGTACACATACAATGCATTTCAGAAAGGAAATATCTCCTAAAGCAGGGCCGCTCAGTCTCGTGCTCCAAAGCCTCTATTTTGGGCAGAAGTCAATACTGAAAAAGAATGCCAATGTTCAATGTAGCCTCCTGCTGGTCAGAGACTATATCTTCCAACAGTGGATGTTGAACTGCTCCAAGACTTGATCTGTACACAGACTGATTTGAAAGGACAGTGTGGAGACTGTAGAGAAATTCACGTTTTCATAACTCGGTGATTCCAAAGAAAATTCTGATTTGTTTTTAACTACTCAAAGGCTGGTGGTATTTTCAAGTACATGAGGTTTCTGATGCTTTTAACTTCAATATCCACATTTTTTTGTGAGGATATCATTTTCGGGAGGTATTCTTAACTAATTATAATGCTGGACTGGAATTAATTTGATATTCTGGGTATTTTTTAAGGTATCTACAGACATCTTTTTTTAATTAGTATTGTTTTTGAAGCTTATGTTCACTTTGGAAAATATTGAGCTAACTTAAAAGCGTAGAGAAGAATTCTGGGCCAGTGTATTTGAAAGGGGGGGGGGGAATGTTATCCAAGTAACAAGTTCAGTCTTATTCTGTAACTCCTTAAAAATGCACCTTGCTTGTCATGTATCAGTCCTGCTCTGAGCAGGTTTGGGGCCACACTTTGTATTTTGGTAGGGATCTTATGGGGGGAAACGTCTGCTCCACTTGAGTTACACATTTGTGACATTTGTATGTTGAGGATGTGTTTCAGCAGCAGCTTTTGACCACTTAGTTAGGTTTCTACAAGGAATCAGGGTTCAGCTGGTGAAGTAGCACAAAAGTCAGTGGAGTTAAGCTTATTTTGCACCGAGGCTGTGTAACTCTCTTCCAAGACTTGTACAGGTTGCTCTTTTAAATTATTGGGATATACAGTAGAACTCTACTAATGCATACATAACTTACACCATAACCATCCCACTTCTTGGCAGCAATTCAGCAGTGGAGACTGTTGTAGTGAATTCTCACGCTGTGAGGTATTTTATCCTCAACCTTTTACCATCTTTGTTAGGAAAGCTGAGATGTATTCCTCATGCTGAGTACTTTTGCTTCCTACTGACAGCACTGCACACAGAATCAAGCTGTCTAGCAGTTCCTCTCACATCCTGCCTTCCCTAACTCAAGGGTGCTGAATTTAATCCAGAGGAGGAGGAGGGAGAGAAGTCCTCTGAGCCTCACGTAAAGGGTGTTCACTAGGAAAGTTCTGTGCATCACTTTGTTGTTGAGCTTTTTTCCAAATACAGACTGAATCGGGAGCGGAGCGAGGGCTGGTTTTGCTGAAATGTGAATTCTCTTCCAGCTGTTTTGATGAAGGTCAGATGGCAAACGGGTGCCTGGGCCTCTTCATTTCTTCATGGACTCTACTTTGCAAAGTTCAGGTGTTTTCCACTTTGCCATTCTGCTTTTCGGAATCTTTAGAGATGAAATTCCAAATGCTTCCAAATGCAACGATAGGCACAAAGATACGAAGCGTGCTGTAGAGGAAGAAGTGGGACAGAACCACTTTGAACTCTGCCTTAATAGATGCCGTCAACTCTAAGCTTTGGGTTCCCTGGCCAGGATTAACCGAGGTAAAACTTCCCCCAAGTGCCTGGGAATCCTGCTCAGTACCAAGTGCTGGATAAGATAGGCTCCAAGGCCCACAGAGGTGTCTGATTGAAACATAGGGGTCCAAATAACCCAGGTGCCTTTGTGGACATGGGTCTGAGTGCATGCTGCTTCTTCACAAGGAGACCTGAATGCTTTAGATTGCTTTGCTGGGCTGAGAGCCAGCAGCACCCGAAGGGGTTGTGTTGCAGAGGGCTGTCCTATTCATTTCACGTATGGAAAGGCTGTAGGTGGGGCTGGCTTTCTGCTGCCCTCGGTGCTCGCTGTGGGGCTCTGAGGGGAGGGAAACTCAAGAAGGGGAGAGATGGAGCGTGGCACAGTCGGTCTGTTTGAAAATAAAACGTCTTGAAGAGTGCTTGCCGTTCTCTTGTGCTTCTGCTTGTTCTGGGACTTGGGGTTATGGCCTCAGAGCTGTGAGGGGGAAGCTTATGGAGGACGAGATCCCATCCGTTTCCCCCTCCATCCCGGCTTGCCATGGCGGCACGCGCCTTCTCCCATTGGCTCTTCCCGGTGTGTGGGCGGGACTTCTGCGGCCGCTTCCGCTCTGCGATTGGCTGCAGCCAGACCGGAAGGAAGCGTTTCCCAGGTAACGGCAGGGCCGGGGGGCGTGCGGGGCCCTGAGGGGGGGCGGTGCGGGGCGGTGTGTGCGCCGGGTGGGCCTGCGGTCCGTCTGGCTTGATTACTTTTCTATTAACGCCTCCCCGTGTGCGGTTCCTCAGTACTTTGTGCCACGAGAAGGAAGAGCGCAGCTAGCTGCGCGTTGTGCAGGAGGGATGGAGAGCTCGGAGGAGGAGAACTTCGGTGTAGCCGTGTAAGTGTGCTGCGTTCTGCGTCGGGTCCGACGGCAGCTATTTCCTGCTTAACGTATCTTAATAGGAATTTAATGCGAGAGTGAATGCATGCCGTGCTGCTTAGTAGATGCTGCCCTTCGGGACGACAAGGGCGCAGAGCAGCGCAGAGCGCTGGGAGGGAGGAGGAGCATGCGTTCAGAGTTGAGGTGAAGTCCAAACTCCGTGCGCTGAGCCGGACAGCCCTGCAGTGACAGCGAGATGGGGAATGGCTTTGAACTGAAAGAGTGGGGGCTCAGAGGGCTTGTCACTGTGAGGCCAGTGAGCCCCTGCGAGCTGAGGGTGCCCCACTGGAGGTGCTCAGGGCCGGGCTGCGTGGAGCCCCGGGCAGCCTGATCCATAAGAGATGTGCCTGCTGACAGCACGGCTTGGGACTGGATGGGCTTTAAGATCCCTCCCAGCCCAAACATTGTTTCCATGACCTAACCGAATTTTACACAGGTGGGTGTTAAGGCTCACCCTATTGTCCCTGCCGTGCTCTTCATCTGAAGCTTGTGGCCGAAGGGGATGTGGCTGTGCCTCTCTCCATCATTTGTTTGTCTCGCCCCAAGGGCACACGGGCCACAGGTTGTGCTGGCCTTGGTGTACTTAAACGACGGGCTGCTTTGTGAGCGTGTGTTTGCTGAGATGTGCAGGTATAGGTGTGGTTAGGGAAACTCAAATGGGTGCTGGTTTGGAACAGCTACAGTCGGGTGGTGTGCTTCACAAGCTGAAACTGGCTTAAATTAATAGAATAAGCTGTGAAATATAAGCTGGAAAGGCCTCTAAAAACTGTGGTTTTGTTCATTGGGAGAGAGAGAGAGAAAAGAAAAGAAAATTATCCATAGCAAGGTCGTCTTGCATAGAAGTGCAGAATGAGAAGCCCTGTTGCTTGAAATCAGACAGGCGTGGAGGAACGCAGAGCTGCTGCTGCCCTGTGTGAGCTCCTCTGCTGGCTGAGCTGTGCCCTCTGGTGGAAATGTGTGCTTTCTGCTCTGCTGGGCTTCCCGCACCTCATCTTCTAAGCTTTAACACATCACGGATGTTGCTGGAACATGGCCTGGTGATCAGATGCATTCTTTATTCAAATATCTTTACGGTTTTTCTGGTCAGGATGAGCCCTATGGCCAGACAGTTCAACTGCTCTTGGTTGAATTCTGGTGCTCTGCTGTCTGAAAGCAGCACAGTCTGAGGGAGAGTTCTGCTCTGCTTCTAACTGATGTGTCTGAACAAGAGCCATAAAATGAGCAGGGTTCTGAAATGTTGCTGCTAAAGGTTCCTTCTCTGGATGTGTTCAGATCATTAATGATGCTTAACATCTGCTTACTGCTTATGAGGCTCATTACCTTATGAGGCTCTGCCCTTTGCGTGCAGCATGCACAAGAAAAAGCATTTAAGTTTCTTTAGTGAAATAATACATGTATTTATTGAGTTTAAGAAGGCCAAGTACTGCAAAACAGCATCTAAAGTTCTGTGGTCACCACGTTGAGTTATCCAGGAAATAAATGTGGTAGAAGCCTGGATTTACGGCATGGAAAATGCTTAATTTGGTGTTATGGTTGTACTCTTCTCGTTCTTTTTGCATCTGGACTGGAATTATGTAACATTAACACCAGTAAAACAACTTTTTAGTTAGGAAAACATTACAGATGCCTAATGAAAATCCCACACAGCAGTCTCATGATTGGTCTCGTGGAGTATTTCCTAGGTTGGCACTAGGAAATTGTGGTTGCTTTGCTTTACTGGGCTTTCCCTGCACTTGGCCTTTCCTGAACACTTCTTAATTGTAAAGTTTATTTCTCCCGTAGTTGCAGCGTGTATTTATGCAATACCACCTTTTCTGCTTTCAGCTCCTCCCCATCTGATGCAGAATTTGATGCCATCATTGGGTACCTGGAGGATATCATCATGGGTAAGCTCAGCAAGCAGACAAGATGGGTGCTAAAAATGCTGCACGCTCACAGCCGGTCTACCCTCTGCCTGCTCATGGAAGCTCTTTCCTCTCTTTCCTTTCTTCTCATCATTGCTGCAGTAAAAAAGTGTACAGGAAAGCCTTTTGTGTGCTGTTTGTACAACAGCAGCCTGCGATGTGGCAGAACCTGTTGGTGGTAAGAGTGTTCAGTGAAGCCAGTCCTGTACCGTGTGAGCAGAGGCAATCATCAGCTCTCACCTTAACCAAGAGGTGTGCAGCCTGCCTGTTGTGTTGAGTTTGGTGCTAATTTGCTTTATTCATTTCCACAAGTGGGGAAAAAAAGCCTTCAGTAGCTGGCAGTCCTGCTGGTACTTTTGAATTTGAGAAGCTGTAGGAAGACAATTGACTTTAAATTCCACCCTGAGGTCAGAGCTGCTGCCTAAAAGCAGCCGTGTGCTGCTGCCACGGGTGATGGGCTCCCTCAGCTGGAGCTGCTCCCTCTGTACTCTCACAGATGGGCCAGGATCTGGCCCAGCAGCAGCTGTGCTCCTGGTGTGACTGCCTGCACGTGTGCCACACGGGTGGCTGCCACAGGAGAGCAGAGGACTGGTGACAGTGGGGTTTCTGTTGTGAAAAGAATGACTCAGCCCCCAACTAGATGATGTGTTTTTGTTGTGGTCCAGATGATGACTTCCAGTCCATACAGAGGAGTTTTATGGAGAAGCACTACCAGGAGTTCGATGAGTCAGAAGAAAACAAGCTCATCTACACTTCTATTTTTAATGAATACGTAAGATGCTTTTTCTTATCCCTCACATGAATTGCTTTTTTCATTTTCCTAAGGCCAAAATCAGGTCTTGCGTTCCCCCTTTTGTAGCATGCTGGCTTCACGTAGAGCAAAGGCAGTGTGATGCCTGCTGCCTCTTTGTGGAGCACAGCTGTGCTCTGTGAGCAAGAGGGGGATTATCTGGAGCCACGGGTTCCTTTCTGTTTGTTTCACCTGAAAGCTTACACGGTGTTCAGCTGTTTAACTTCTAACAGAAATCCAGCCTGTGTGCTGTGTGCATGACAAAGCAAAGTGAGGAAGATTGGTTTCAAATTTGCATGTGAAGATCATTAAGATGCTGCGGGGTGGAGGGGATTCCTGATTGGGTTTTCTTTTGTGTTGGTTTTGATTGATTGGCCTTTGTTTATTTCTCTTTTAAGATCTCTTTGATAGAGAAATACATTGAAGAAAAACTGCTCGATCGGATTCCTGGTTTTAATATGACTGCTTTCACAATGTCTTTGCAGTGAGTCTTCTGCTTTGCTTTTGTTGAGGGGGAGGGAGGGTTGTGTGTGTCTCAATCTTTCTATCTGGATTTGAATTCAGGTGTTCACAGCTCTCCCTTGAGAAAGAAGCTCCCCCTTAAGGATCATAATAGTAGTAGGAGTGCTCTGCCACTCTGAATTCCTGCAGTATTGGCTGAAATATGTTTTAGAATCATCTACTGGTAAACACAAACAACAAGCAAACCCACAACCACTTCTACTCCAAGTTTCTTTTGCTTTGAACCTGTTTAAAACCAGACTTTCACATTCTCCACCTTCCTGATGTGTTTTTGTTATGCCTGGTGACTCTGGGAGCTGCACCCTTTAATCTTAGCAGGGCTGCTCTAGGATCTAAACTGAGCTCTAGAGGTGTGGATCCAGAAAGCTTTGAATTGCCACTCAGTAGCATCTCCCAGACTAACAGCAATAAGGGTTTTGTGCTACCTGTGCAGGTATGGGCCATCTAGTGAAGGCTAATTAAAGTGAATAGCTCCATTAATAGGACATAGGAAATAGGACAATAGGAAAGGACAACTTGGAGTATTTCTCTACTGTAGAATAACTGGAACAAATGCTGGTTGGATATGAGTTCTTTTGACTTACACATGGAAATCAGACAAAGAAACTGATACTCTTAAAGCTTGTGTTTAGATAAATGGTAATATTTTAATGTATGTATTATAACGATTGGAAATGCTGCAAGGTAATACTTGTCTAAGATTGTGCTTTATGAGAGGCCTGCAATGTTCTTGTTGAAGTTCTGTTAGTGTCCTGGTGCCATTTTTTGACCTCACATTTTAAAGTAAGAATTGAACGCATGGTTTTCTCATTCCTCGTCTTCTCTCCGTAGGCAGCACAAAGACGAAATGGCAGGTGATATATTTGATATGCTCCTCACTTTTACTGACTTCCTGGCTTTCAAGGAAATGTTCTTGGATTACAGAGCTGTAAGTGTGTCACTTTGGTTATTTTCATTGGCATGATGGCTGTTATTTCTGCACAGCTCTGCCTGAGAGCAACAAAGGCAGCGTCACCGCGGTGGGTAACAGCGTTCATTCACAGGTTATACAGGCCCAAAAGGAAAAGAACTTAAATGGGAGGCTGTTTGAACTCAAACTGCACCCCTGTAACTTCCTGGGCACAAGGTGAGGAGGCAGTGTGTGTCTCAGCAGCAGGAATAGTTTCAGCTGGGGGTTCCACTCTGGAGACAAAAGGTGAACCCACAGGAGCCATGTATCACCAGTTCCCACTGCACTGCCTGGGTGCAGGAGGCTGCTGTGAGCTGGGTGTGCAGCTGGCAGTGACACACAGGTACTAAATGCAGCTTCTGCACAACCTCTTGCTGAGGTTTGGTTGTGAAGAGGAGGAAACAGATTGAAAAAAGAGGGAATAAATGCTCTGCTAAGGATTTTTTCAAGTCCCTCAGCAAGATGAGTGCTCAGATGCTCAGGTAATGTATAGTTTTGTATTGGTTTGACAAACAGAATATGGATTTCATCTTTTGAACTCAAAAGGCTGTGTATTTCAAAGCAGCATTGAGTTAAGGATGTCTTCTTTTCTGACATTTCTAGGAAAAAGAAGGTCGAAGTCTGGATTTAAGTGGTGGATTAGTGGTGACATCACTAAACAAATCATCCATCTCCTCCTCCTAGAACAGTTGGTGCACTGCTACAGCTTGCATTGGGACATTAAAACACAAAAGGTCACGAGAATCAAGGTGCTTTTATGTGATGAAAACTCTCTCAGACTGTGCCTTCAGATGCCTGTAACTTGCTGGTATTCAGTGGCCACAGAAGAAGAGAACTGTAGTCCTCCTGGAGTAATTGTATTTTAAATACACAGTATTTGCACACCATTCTAACTGTTACAAAGAAACTCAGCGTGCTGAGAAGACGATAAATAGAGCTGTATGTGTTTTTTTGCTGGGTTGGCTTCTCAGCCATCATCCCAAGAGGCAGAACTCTAAAGAATCAAGAAGGCAATGCAAAAAGAAAGTGTCTGTCCAGCTCTTGGGCAGGTGTGAATACATACATGCCTTTTTTAATCTTTAATCTGATGTTACAGCTTTGTTACAGAAGTGTATGTTTCCATATGTGGATGTTTTAGCCCCAGGCTGCCTGTGTGCTGGGTGAGGGTTGCTGTGTTAGCGTGCAAATCTGTCTGCTCATTGGCTTAAGTCAGTCTCATCCTTAAGGTGCAAAGTTCTGATTGGCTTTGTTTCAGCCCCCAGCTGTTCTACACTGAGGAAATAACAGTGACAATTCCAAAGCTGGCCTATCTATGCAGTTTCTTTCTGTTTGGCAGTGGCACAGCTGTAAGCTTGAGGGTACGTTGGGCACGGACCTGTTCACCACCTGTCATTAGCTGCTCTAAATAGCATGCTGTTTAAAATGTGTGTTTGCTTTTTAGCTGTTGGTGAAGTGAGTGCTGGTAGTGGGGCCATAGCCATAAGCCTGACACCAAACCCCAGCTGCTTCTGCCTTGACAGTTGCAATTAAAATGTATTTGGAGCCATAGTGACCCTCTGCTCTTGTGCTATCAGACATGTTAATCTCCTGCTTCGTGACACGCTCAGGCAATGCATGTCTAAAAGCATGAGAGCAGACAGGAGCAGGCTGCTGATGCTGCAGAGCACTGAGTGTTCCCTGCCAGTGCAGCAGCAGCTGTCACCCAATGAGGACCTGGGCAGAGCAAAAGTACAGCCTGCTTTGCAGGGAGAAAGCCTCCTACCAGCACAAAGATGACCCTTGCTGGCTTCTGCCAGTCATCTCAGCAGTGCTAGGGTTTGATTGCTGAAGTGAAGTAGTTTATTTGACCAGCAGTGAGGAGACCGGGCTGTGCAGGCTGCTCCCTCAAGCATGGTCAGCATGCAGGGCTGGGAAGCAAGCAGGGCAATGCCCTGAGGTGGCTGTTACCAGAGGAAAAAAGTGAGGCCATTGGGTAGCAGCTCTGATCCAAACCAGATGCAGCTACGTGCCCTTCTGAATCCTGAGGTTAAAATTGGAGGTATCGAGACCTCGGGCTGCCATTCGTACATGGACAGGAGCTCTTTGGTTAGCTCCTTCCTTCAGACTATTTAAGGTTCTATCAATTTTAAAAGAAACCCCATTGAAATGTTTTAATTGTGAATTGTTGAGCTGAATTAATTCTTAACTAAACCCAAAATTTCCCCTTTTAATTTTAACTGGAGCAAAATCCTTATTCTCCTGTTGCAGTTGCTCTGGATAATTATGTGAAGTAACAGCAGTGCGAGTGGATACCCAGACAGTGACGTCCCAGAGGGGAGGTGGTTCTGTTTTAAGCACAGCCTATTGTAATTTCAGAGTCCAGATGGAGCACACGGTGTTGAGTGAATTCATATTTGGATGGGGCTTATATCTCAGTTTCCTGTGTACCAAAGTCACCGTTTCACAGAGGCGTGGTTCCTCACTTCTTGCTGTTGATAGATCTGTGCTGTTCTGCTTGCTTAACTCACAAATTCTCTGTTGAGTGTTTTGAGATGAATTTATTTTGTAAAATAATTCAAATAGTGTGTTGACTAGATGCATTAGTTTGGCTGTGAGGTGGGGATGTGGTTGACCTCTGTGTCATTCGCCTGTGAACAACATCCACGTGAGCATTCAAGCTCTTTGTAAGCACTTGGGTGTGCTGATACCAACTCACAGTGAAATTTTGTTGTTGCTCCTTTTTCATTTCAATTTTAGACCGTGAAAATTTGCACCAAAGCTCCCCTGGTTTTGAGTGGAGCTGCCCGGATCAAACCCTGCTCACTCCGTCCTGGCTGGTTTCTGTGGTTTGATGTTCCTGGGATGATTTGTTTCTCTGTGACACGCTGGGACTGGGCTCCAATCGGTGCCTTTTCCACCAGGCAAAGGTCTTTTATAAGAGATTAAATTTCTATATGCGCTGGGCTGTGTGCAAGTCTGACTTCATTTCTTAAGAGTTCTAACATTGCCACCAAAATGCATTTTGAGAGGCCAATTTTCTTATGGATTTTGGGTTTTGTACGTATTTGTTGAGACTTGATGCTCCATTGTGCCTGCTTTCCTTCCACAGCACGTGCAAGTAGATCTGTCAGGGGCTGATTCCTCTCCATGAGTGCAGTGAGGCATTGGCACAGCTGCCCGGGGAGGTGGGGGAGTCACCATCCCTAGAGGTGTCCCAGAGCCGTGGGGATGTGGCACTGAGGGATGGGAGCAGTGGGCACAGTGAGGTTGGATTTGGGGTCTGAGAGCTCTTCCTGGTTCTGTGATTCCAGTGCAGTTTGTGCAGTCCCTTTTAAATTCACACCTTTCAGTAACGTACTTAAATTTCCTGAGCCCACCTCCGGATACAAGTTGTGTTGTGCACAACTTTACCCACGCAAACAGCGTATGTGGTAAACTTACAGAGTAGCTGCCTGTGTGTAAATAGATTAAAACCAGATGAAATAGACTTACTAGCTTGTACAAGAAGGATGCGAAGGAAAATGTTGTGGTGAGTGGCTGGGCATCTGGAATTGTGGCAAATGCCCACCACATCCCGAGAGAACAAAAGCTGGATTTGTTGACAGCAGCTGTGGTGGAACAGACAGACTCGAATGTGGGATTTAGGAAGATATTTATTGAAAGCATAAAACTGTGCTTTGGCTTTTTTATTTTGAAGATCAGCGTGATAACAGTTTAGACTTCTTTCTTGGCCTAGCCTTCATCCTCCAGCTCTGCCCCCGCGGACATAAGTTAATTGCAATTATTTACACCGCATCTGTGCGCGACCACAGGCAGCCACGCGGGCTTGGTTTAGTGAATGTTAGTACTGGAGTGCAGCCAACGGGGTGAGCCTCCTCGGTGCAAGTGTTCCAGCGAGCAGCTGGCTCCTGTGCACCGTGCGAGGACCAGCAGGAGCTTCGACCTCGGTGAGCCCTCAGCATCTCGCGGTCACCTGAGAGCAGAGCGCCGACGGGCGGGACTGCAGCACCACGGACAGCGGCCACGATGGCGGCCTCACGCCTGGCTGGCCGCCTGGCTGCTGGCTGCGTTGCTGCCCGGTCCTTTCCAGGCACGGAAGCTGAAGAAGGTGCTCGCCCCGTAGGTGAGCATGACGAGGCCGGCGAAGAACTGGAAGAGGAGCGGAGTGCAGCGTGAGCACTCGGTCCCAGAAGCTCAGCCACGGCCCCACGCGCCTGTACTTACGGAGGCGGCAGCTCTCCTGTTGTAATCCCACTGGCGCCACGAGGTGGGACGCACGGCTGCTGAGCACGTGACGAAGGCAGCGATGTACAGAACGGTTGCCACTGCGTTGAAGATCATCAACTGGAGAGGGCAAAGAGGAGGTGAGGAGATCTGGGCTGTGCTTTGCACCCAGCAGCCCACCTCTTGGGGCGGTTGCGTAGGGCTCTTCCAAAAGCAAAAGACTTGAGCG
The DNA here is from genome assembly GCF_019238085.1 of Lagopus leucura. NCBI lineage: Eukaryota > Metazoa > Chordata > Aves > Galliformes > Phasianidae > Lagopus > Lagopus leucura. The sequence continues at coordinate 15,013,406 of NW_024962271.1, forward strand.
CCAGCCTGGTGCAAAGGGTTGGTTCAGGGCTGTCCCCAGGTATGAGTGCACTCTACCATAGGCAAAGACAAGGATGTGCAGAAAGCTGACAAACCAGGGAAGTGGTGGAATCACCATCCATGGAGGTGTTCAAGAAATGTGGAGATGTAGCACTGAGGGACATGGTCAGTGGGCACAGTGGGGGTGGGTTGGAGTTGGACCGGGGGATCTGAGAGCTCTTTTCTCATCGGTTGTGCTCATTTTCAAGGTTCTATTACTAGGGATCTTCAAAGGCATGTGCTCACACATTTTGGTACAAGAGCTGATCCACATGGAGGTTCCCCACCTGGTGTCACAGCATGGTGCCACCTGGTGCTACTGATGCACGGGGGTGGAGATGGGTTTCTGGTTCTCCAGTCACCTAGCTGGACTGACCCCATATTCCTGCCCTTTTCCTAGGAGAACCACAGGAAAAGGGCCCAGCCCCTCACCCTGGGAGCAAACCCAGCGTACGTACCATGAGGGGCCAAGGGACCATGTAGAACTTCATGGGGAGCTGCAGGAGGTACATCACAAAGAGCAGGACCGTCGCTACCCAGAGGAAGATGGACACAAACAGCACCCAGCCATACGCTGCGTGGAGGTGGTAGGTGGTGTCAGCAAGGAGAGCCCACACCAGGAGGCCGAGCACCTGCAGGATGGGCAGGGGGAGGTCTAAATCTCCCCTCTTGTAGCCTGAAACCCCTTTCCCTTGTTCCCATCGCAACAGACCCTGCTAAAAGAGTCTGTGCCCTTCTTTTTTATGGCCACCCTTTTAGATACCGAAAGGCTGCTCAGGACTCCCCAGAGCCTTCTCTCTATGCTGCACAGCTCCAGCTCTCAGCCTGCCCTTATAGAGTAGAATCTCCATCCCTCAGGTCATTTTTGTGCCCCTTCTCTGGAAGTGCTCCAACAGATCCACATCTCTCCTTCACTGAGGACTCCACAGCTGGCCGCAGTATTCTGGGGAGGTCTCACCAGCCCCATCCTCATCCTGGCACCGCTGGGGCTGCACCCACAGCTCTCCCATGAGCTCAGCCAGGAGGAGCTGTGATGTCTGCGTCCTTCATTGTCGTGTAGGGGACATAGTGGCCTTTGTCCTGCTGCACGCATGCTCCTGCTGCTCAGCTGCTGTTGTTTCAGTCCAGACAATGCCATCTTGTCTTGTGCATCTATTTTTAACCCTCGTTTGGGAGAAATGGGGATAGGGAAAGCCCCGCTGTGCAGTGGCAGCAGGAGACATTAGAGCAGGAGCCCCTGGAGAGGAGCACTTGGGAGCAGTCCTGCTATCAGCTCCATCCCTTTCCCGCCTCCACCCCTCGCACTGCCCTCCTCGTGTCCCAGCCTTCCATGGGAGCCTAAATGTGGAGCAGAGAGCCACGCTGGTGCTGTTGCAAGGATGTCACAACCCCATCAGCTTCCACCCACAAGCGTCCCGCTCCCCTTCACCCCGCTACTCACAGCCTGGGCGCCCATCAGTCCCCCGAGTGGTGAGCACAGGAACGCTTCGTCGAGGCGTGGGGAGGGCAGAGTGGCGGGGGCTCCCGGGGAGCTGCTCCGCGTCCCCGCAGATCCGGGCAGCCCCGCCATGCCACGAGCGCTTGGCTCGGGCCGCCCTCAGCGCTACCGGCGGGGCGGCCCACGGGGAAGCTCCCCCCGCAGTCCGGTCCGCCCCGTCGGGGCGGCGCCGCGTCGCATAGATACGTCAAGAGAGTGAATGGCGGCAGCTGCGCCGACGGGTCAGGATGGCCGAGCGGTCTAAGGCGCTGCGTTCAGGTCGCAGTCTCCCCTGGAGGCGTGGGTTCGAATCCCACTTCTGACAACGTTCCATTTTGCGGCGGGCGGCTCCCGCCTGGTCTTTTAGCGCCGCTGCGGGAGAGAAGCGGGAAACGCGCAGAAAAACAACGCGATAAAAACGAGAGGAGCCCAGCGCAAAAAGTCATCACTTGTCAGAAGTGGGATTCGAACCCACGCCTCCAGGGGAGACTGCGACCTGAACGCAGCGCCTTAGACCGCTCGGCCATCCTGACAGCGTTGTACGCGGGCCCCACATGGCGCTACAGAAAGCAGAGCCCCGCGCACTGCGCATGCGTACATGCCTGCTGTCTCTGCTTTGTCCCCGCGTCACACTGGGGCCAGGCAGGCGGCTCGGGTTGGGTTTCGTGTCGGAACCCGGTGAACGCCCAGTGGACGCCTCGCATCCTCTGCTGGCAGTGGCCTTTGCTCCCAGGGGGTGGCCGGGGGCTGCTGGTCCCGCTGCCTGCACGAAGCAGGGAGCCTTACAGAGCGGTTCGCTGCTGCTGGTAGCGGTGGTTCGCCTCTGCTTCAGCACTCGACTACCTGTCCCATCTGTCCCGGGTTGGGGTCAGGGTGCAGCGTCCCAGGATGGGGAGCCCGGTGCAGGGCCAGATATTGCAGCCCAGCTCAGCAGGAAGCAGCACGGACAAGGCAGCTCTGGCAGCAGGCTGTTCTGGTACAAAGGTAGAAGCAAGAATGCTGCTGGTCACGAGCCCACTTCAGTGCACAATGCAATCGGCTCTGTCTCAGCATGGGGATTTACTGCCCAAATAGCATTCTGAATCTCAAGCATTCCTCATCACTGCTTGCTTTGATTCTCACCTGCTGCATCCTCAGTGTTACCATGAGTTCCACAGCCCAGGGATGGAATGTCCCCTGCCCTCAGCCCCAGCAACACTTATTAACTATCCCCAACCACCACCACCATGTTAACAGCCAGCACCCGCTGCTCTCCTAGGCAGTGACTCCATTGCACTGCACTTAAATATACAACAACTGAGTAGCTCTTGTGACAGAAGGGCAAGATGGTTACAGAGAGAGAGTTTGGCTATAGCGAAGCATGCTCCCAGGGAGCTAGCAGTCCTCTAAATAAGCTGATGGGGGAGCACATCAATTAGTGGAAGCCTGGAAGGAGTACGGAGGCTCTTGGTGAAAACAGAGTGGGAGGTGCTCTGTTTTAATCAAGTGAGGTGCAGAAAGGATGGGATTAGGGACAGGGAGAGCAGTTTGGTGACTGTGGTCTGAGCCAGCAAGCCTGGAAGAGGGTTAAGAGAATGAGCTGTAGGGATGCTGGTGGAGGCAGAGCTCAGAAGAGCAGACATTGCCAGCCCCCAAACCCTTGCAGTATTCTGTCAGCCCCAGCAGCACTGCTCATGGACAGAAGGGTTTCTGGATGTCTCTGCTGTGACAGCTTAATGGTGAGCTCCTGTCCAACCGGTCCCCACAGCTGCTGCTGAAGGCACCTGGCTTGCTGCCCTAAGGAGACGGAGGGGAGGCAGGGAGCCTTTCCGAGAAGTCAATGGAAAATGTTTCTGGTAATCTCCTTACTTGGGCTGGCAGCAACAAGTTGGTTGGAGAAGCAGGAAGTCACCACGTGGAGAGCCCACACCTCTCCCATAGAGGTGAAACAAGCACACCGTGGTGTTTTCCTGCTCCCCAACTACCCGTGTTCCACCTTACAGGACCCTTTTTCAAGGAGAGCAGACCCCCCTGTCCCACCCTGGGGTGACACACAGCCACTTTCCTGTGCCTGGGGCAATCCTGGATCCTGCAGCGGCTGTGCACTGCTGAGATGTGCAGAGGCTCCTGGGGTGCCCACCATCAGCTGCCCCTCTCTTGGCAGTGGGGAAAGACGAGTATTTTGGAGATAATCTGATACTTCCTTTATGCCAGCTCTGTAGAAACACTGCCTTTGTGCCCTGCAGCTAGGCAGAAGGATTGCGACATCAGGGGATCTCAAGGCTTCTCAATGGGCCCAGCAGGAGGCAGACCCTGATCTGTTCTGGCAAGTCCCAGCTAAGTCCCAGCGTCCCTTCCCTCCCTGGAAAAGCAGCCTTTTGTTTTTACCTATGCCATCAAGCCACGTAGAGTCAGAAGAGCTTTTCTCATCTCCTACAGCAGGGAACAGCGTGTTGCATTGCTCTGCTGGAGACAAGAGGCTCTTCTGTTTGGAAAGAACGTGAGTGCATCGCTCTGTGTTTGTTTTTGAGACACCCCCCCTCCCCCCACACTGCAGGCACGGGCAGTGCAGGCAGTCCCTGCTGTGCACCCAGCATGGCACTGCAGCACCTTTACAGGGAAATGGGCTGAGGTGAGGAGGGGGCTCCTACGTGCCCTTGGGCAGCACTCCTAAGCTTTGGGAACAGAAAGAGAACAGCATCAGCACTTTGCACAGTGTGCCGCTATCCAGAACTACTCTCCATCACAAGGAAGGAGGAAGTCGTCGTGTTCGGAGAAACGAAGGCTCCTGTGGTGTTCTCTGCTAATTTTAAAACGGTCTTTTTCTAAGGAAAGCAATTCCTTAAAAACACAACCGCTGCAATAATAGATACTTCCCAAAGAGGAGCTGCTCTGCAAAGACGCTGAGCACAGACAGCCCCAGACAGCTGTTCCTCATTTCCTGCTGCCTCCTTTAATGTGAAAGAAGTCAGCTGTGCAGTGCCAAGCACTTTCTGGATTCAGCTCTCAAATATTACAGTAATGGCTCAAGAGCTCTACATCAGTCATAGGCTGAGGGTATCTCCACAACAAGAGGTGCCTTTGGCCCTAAGAAATTCCCTGAGTTGCCTTGGCCAAGAGTTGGGAGGCTGTGCGGTCAGTTCTGGGGCCACCCAGTGCTGTGACAGCACCAAGAAAACCTCTCCAGACTGAGGACTTCAGTGGGCTCATTAAAGCACAAAGTGCTCGTGGAACATGTCTGGGCAATGCAGTGCAGAGAGCTGCTATTTGTGTAGGGAGAAGGACCTAAACTATCCCTGTGCAAACCAACTCTGAGGGACATCACGAGTAGGCATGGTGGGGATGGGTTCATGGTTAGACTTGATGATCTTAGAGATCTTTTCCAACCTTAATGATTTTGTAATTCTATGACAGGAAGCTGCAGTGACAGTTTTGTTCAGGAGTGTTATGGAAAAACATCTGTATCAATTTCTGGTGGAGGACTGGGGGAATCACCTCACCTCTAGATCAGTGTCTCCTGGTGGGCTGTCTCCTGTGCAGCATTAAGAATCTTCCCAGAAGCTGTGTTCTGCTCCCCAGCAAATTTCTAGGACGTAGGTGGTGAATGTGGCACCACGAACTGCAAAGGATGCTGTTAATAGCTGCTACCAGAGGTGCTGGGCCTCCCTGCTCTGGTTCAACCTAGAAGAGCAGTTCTGGAGATGTTGGGAGCTCCTGGATGGATGGTGCACTGCGAATCATCAGATCATCACCTGATCAGCACTGGGCTCTCTCCCAGATCACGTACAGCCTTTCAGGTTCCCTGACTTCACTCTTGTCCCATTCCTCCTGATTTCCAGGAACACAAACCTGTGACAGCAGCAGGCGGTACCAAGAGTAGCTAAGGAGCCTGAATTTCCACCATGAAACAGCCTAAAGGAGAAGGATGGTGTTCTTCCATCACTTCCTGTTTGTTTTGGACGCAGCTCTTGTTTTCTCTGCATGTTGTTTTGCCAGTCGCTTTTGTAGGGTCGTGGTGCTTTGTGTGTTTGTGGTAAATCCCCTGCATGACTCATCCCTTCCATTGGCTGCTGAGATCCTCCAGCCGACGCACAGCTCCAGCATTTGCTTGTGAACAACTGAGGCAAAGCTGCAGCGGATGGTGAGTGCTGGGGCGCCATGCACGATCCCTTGGTCTGTACTCAGCAGCACATGCACAGAAGTGTTTGTTTGTGGCTTTTCCTTGGCTGTGTTTCAGATCAGATTAAGGACCTTCCTCCTCTTCTTCAAGATGAATGGCCCTGGCAGCCACCCAAGCTGACGCCACCTTTGGGTGCTCCAGCTTGCTGGTTTGTAGCCTTGTGCAGCACAGACCCACAGGCCCCAGCTTGTGCCTTGTGCTGAGGGCAGATGCTGTTTGCAGAAGGCTGATATCAGCTGTGCTGGGGGCAGTCACGTCTGTCCTGATATCCTGTGTCCCACATGAGGTTGGGACCTGGTTCTCCATTTTTTCATCTGCCTTCATAGTCATAAAGAACAAAGAACAAAAGAAGAGGCCTTCCCTTGCCCTGCTCGTCACTCTTTTCAGGATGCACCCTAGGATGCCATTGGCTTTCTTGGCCATAAAGGCACCCTGCTGGCCACTAGGACACCCAGGTCCTTCTCTGCAGAGCTCCTTCTGAGCAGATCACCCCCTAACTCATATTGATGCATGTGGGTATTCCTCTGTTTCAGGCTGGACAGTAGGAAAAACTTCTCAGAAGAGCAGTAAGGCACTGGCACAGCTGCCCAGGGAGGTGAAGGAGTCACTGTGCCTTGGGGTGGTCAAGAACTGTGCAGACATGGCACTGAGAGATGTGGTTTAGTGGCAGTATTGGTGGTAGGTGGATGGTTGGACTGGATGATCTTAGAGGTCTTTTCCAACCTTGATGACTCTCCCCAGGTGCAGGACCTAATGCTTGCTCACATTGAACCCCATCAGACCAGGCAGAGAGGAACCTGTCCTGCTTGTGTTGAATGGCTGCACAGCCTTTTGGTGACTCAACCATTTTGGATCACCAGCAGATGTGCTGAGGGTGTTCTGCAGCCCTTTCCATGTGCCCCTGCCTGCTAGGGGTGACCCAAGGAAGTCCCCTTTCAATCACCCTAAGGAGGAAATGGCTGTGACGAGCTGCAGCTGCCACTGGAAAGACATGCTGTTCCCAGTGGGCTTTCTTTCTCCTCGGTCCTCATCTATTTGGTTTCATTTCCATACATTTGTGTAGTGTAGCTGCTCAGGTCTTCTACTCTTGGTTTTCCTGGAAGCTGCCTGCTTTCTGGAAGCTGCCTTTATGTGGCTCACAGGATTTTGCTCTATTGCTTGAGCGCTGCAGTCCGTGCTCACAGCTGGATACTGCCCACACTGGATATCCACTTGCTGTTGCCATAAACTAAAGCAAAACTAAAACAAGTGAAGGCAATCAAACTAGGACAGGCAATTTCCATCGTAACGAAAATCATCTTGAGACCCTTAGCCATCAGATCAGGACAAAGCCTGTCGTTTGTCACTGCTTCCCATAGAAGTACCTCCTGGGCTCCAGCAGCTCCTGGAGCCTCTCCTTGGTTTTACCCACTGCTGAGGGTAATAGCTGTGCAGCAGAAGCAGCCTCAGGCAATGCCATTTCCCGGAATAAAAGTTTCCCATAAGGCTGAGAAACATGGCAAGGGCAGGAACCTGGCAAACAGGGCATGTTCTGCTCTGCCTGCATCAAACAGATTAACTCCAGGATCAATTGAATGCACATATGCTTGGAATACGCTTGTCCATTACAGCATAAACAAGGCTAATTTTGGAGGCTGGAATTTCTCACCTAAAGTTTTAACAATTCTTTTTATGGAAACTTTGGGGGGTTTTACTCTGTTCTGGAGTCAAATCCTTAATTGAAATGATTGGAATTTCCCACAGCGGGAGATGTGGGAACCGACCCTGAGAAATCTCTGGGAAGGGCTTTTTAAGAAGTAGAGTAGTAGAGAAGTAGACTGTCTCAATCGTAATCTTATCTTCATTTTTCAGCTGTGCAAGTTGGCAGGGAAAAAAAAAACATTTCACATTCATCTGGGATTTGATATGAAAGAGAAAGCAAAGGTGCAGGATGTGAGTGCACTGCTGGCATGTCCACACCGAACCTGGTGCTGGGAAGCCCCCATCCGCTCTTGGTGCTTGCAGATCATCAGCAAGACCCTGATAGCTTGCCCTCTACCAAAGCTTGGGGCTGTATGGACAGGCACATGGCAGGCAGTGTGCCTTGGAGCAAATAGACCCTGGGGAGGCAGTGCCTTTCTGTTGGTGCTTCGGCTGCTCCCGTCTCCCAGGAGGCAGTCTGGCTTATCAGATTAGCTGATGAATTGTGAAAGCAATTAGCAAACACCACACTTTTTGGCCCAACAACTGATGCTGCTGCTGAAAAGGAAGGGCTGCTTTTGCCCTCAGAGTGAATAACGTGAGCTTTACAAGCGCTGGGGAGCTGTGAATTGGTGTTGGCTCTGCAAACCTATGGGCAGTGGGTGAGAGCCACGTGGAGCAGCCAGCCCTGCTCCTTTAGCCTTTGCCAAGGAACTGAAAAACTGTGAGAAGGCGTTGTCATCTGAGCGGGGAATTCCAGCAGCTGTCCCATTCCACGGCACAAGCAGTATTCCTTCCCTGCCTGGCTTCTTCCTCCGCCTCCTGTCTGTCGTCATGTGGAGGAATTGGAGTCCGTAAATAGCAGCTGGAGTCCCGTCAGGACTTCACACTCCTGGAATGAGCTGCTGCAGCTGCATTGCTCCGGAGGATGCTGTAGGCATCCAGGAGTGAGACTTACTGCCCGTCGTCCTTCTCCTGTACCCCTCCTGCTGCTGACCACGGGAACATGAGGGTTGCTTCTCTCCAGATCCTGTTTGCTCTGAGGGTCTTGTTCCTGGCAGCTATGGCTGGAGGTGAGAGCTCTGGGTCCAAGTCTTGGGCTCCCCATGAGAGCTGGGAGGGGTCTGTGGCTTCACAGAGGGTTCTGTGGTTTCACACAGGGGTCTGTGGTTTCACGGAGGGATCTGTGGCTCCGTGTAAGGGATTCTGACTTTATTCAGAGGGCTGGGGAGTTGGATGTTAGTGCATGGGGCCAGAGGATTGTACACAGCAGGGAAGATCAGGTTACAGGCATGAAGGAACCTCACGCCTTCCTTGGCTTGGGAAATCCTGTGGCAGGAACGGGCTGGGTAGGAAGCTGTTGGGGAGCACACAGCCTTGCTGCAAGGAAGCCTGTGGCCCTGCTGATGGCTTTTGTCATTTCTGATGGTCAGCAGTAGTGCAGAGCCCCAGGGACGTGCCATTGGGGCAGCATCCTGCCTGAGGATAGTAGTCTGTCAGTCCGTCTGTCTGTCTGTCTGCACTGGACTTGGGGATGCTCACATACGTGTGGCCATGCTTGCACAGATTGGAAGCTCTCCTGTTGGCCATGTGAAGATCCTGGCATGCAGAGGGGTGTTGGAGGACTGAGGGGAGACGGGCACGTTTTTTCCTGCTTGGTCTCAGCGTAAGTTGTCTACGTGCAGGGCGGTGATTGCTGTACAAACAGAGCAGGGTGGATTGCCAGGAGGCTTCTTGGCAGTGCCAGCAAAACTAGACTTTGCCCAGGTCAAAGGGACGTACACAGAAAGAGGCAGAGCCCTTATTGAGGTGTGTGCCCCAGTGCCACCAGACAGGAGGAACAAGGACAGCCAGGAGAGCAGCTGGGCACGGAGCTCCGTCCTCTCCCACCCCTTCAGGCAGGTTCTCCAAGTCAGAAGTGGAAAACCAACAGAAAATCTGTCCAAGTGGGGTTGGATCAAGCCCTCGTGCATCATTGGTCAGGCTGTGGCACAGCTGCCCTGGGAGGTGGGGGAGTCCCCGTCCATGGAGTTGTCCCACAGCTGCAGGGATGTGGCACCGAGGGACATGGGCAGTGGGCACAGTGAGGGTGGGATCAGACTTAGGGAGCTGAGAGGTTTTTGTCCACCTTCGTGGTTCATTGAATGGAGTTTTGAAAGCAGAAGCCAGCAGCAGTGTGTGCCATGGGTTATGAGACTTAACTGGGAATTTGGTCATTCCTGCGGGCTCAGGGAGCAGGAGTTCTTGACCTTGAGGTGCCACAGAAGATGCTACAGGCTGAAAAAGGGCTTTGCTTTAGCTCTGCATAGGTGTAGAGGTTGAAATGGGCAACAGGAGCGTTTGCTCGTGATTTCTTTAGATACAGAAGAGCTGGGGCCGTTCCTGGAGCAGTGCTGCTTCTCACACCAGGTGCTTGGGTCATTCCCAACTGAACTTCACTAAATTCACCAAATCCATTGGAAATCAGCAGACGACATTTTGTAGAGACCGTGTGAGCTGAACCAAACTCCAGCTCCTCTCTTTGCAGGGATAAATGAGGATCTGTGTTTCTAAGCCTGGTTCCCCCATGAGAGCAGAAACATCTCGCTGCGTTGTGCAATGTCCACTCTCTTGGCAGGCGCCTGTTCTTGGCATGGCTGCGTTCTCCCCAGTGGTGTGACTGCCTTCACCCCTATGTCAGACAAGGGGAGGATGTTTTTACACTTGGGCCAAATGAAAACTGTGTTTTCCTGTGGAAGTGGAAAGCAGATGTTTGGCGAAAGTGCTGTGGCTTTGAAGCTGGGCTGCTGGGATGGCATCCCCACACTGTGGGATAAAGGCTGTGGGAGCAACGTTGCTTTGTCAAAGCACTCTTTCTCTGCAGCTTTTCCTTACAGCAGCATTCAGAGCTGCAGGATGCTTGCTAGGAGGGGATGCCCCACAGCGGAAAGAGATGTGAGTAATCCAGATAAGAATAGGACGATTGTCCTGCCCTCTGACCTGCACTGAGAGCCTCTGAGTGATAGAGCAGGTTGCTGCGGCGTGGAGAAATGCATCTTCTGGGCTCCAAATGTGCTCCTGTCACTTCACCAAAGGGGAAAGGTCCCATTAGCTCCCAACTCTGGGGAAAATGGCAAAACTGCAGTGGTGTTCCAAGAGCCTCACAGTTTGGACAGTGCTTTTTTCTTCTTTTTTTTTTCCTCTAGGTGTTATATGACCAATCATGGCTTTTATGGGATCAATATGTCTCATTTTATCAGGGATTGGAAGCTTCCATGGCAAACTTCAGACTCCTTTTCTGTAGAGGAGGATAAAGAATAATCAAACCCAGTGTTTACTGTGCCTAGTACAAAGCCAAGGTTTAATATGTTGAATGTTGTATTTCAGGGCAACCCAAAGCACCTCTGAAGTGTTCAAAATGGTGTGTCTCTTTCCACCGTGCCATAGATGAGAGGCTGATAAAGAGCTACCGGAGGACCGAACTCCAGTGCGCCAAGAAAGCCATCATGTAAGCAGCCTCTGTCTGGGTGCCTCGATGTATTCCCTCCCCAGCTGAGTAAATATAAACACTGCCATCAGTGTCTTTGCTTGAGAGCAAGGAGCTGCTGGAAGCAGAGCCAGTGGTGACTGTGATTTAAAGCCTTTCACCTCTGAGTCATGTTCAGCTTTCGCTGATCCACGTGGGATCCGAGGCACCTGCCCTTCCCAGAAATAAACAGTCCATCCAGCCTGATGGAAGGGGCTCATTAGAGCCAGCAGGGCTCAGCATTCCTGCTCCAATGCTTTCTGTACCACCCTGATAACATAAGGCACTGTTATGCTCACCTAACAAGTGATCTCTCTTTATGTTCATTTCAGATTTACTACTAAGAAGCTCAGAGAAATTTGTGCAAATCCAGATGAAGAGTGGGTGAAGAAGATCATGCGGAAGCTGGACCAGGAAAAGGCCTCGGCAGCATCCCCACTTCCACAGGCTGCCACCTCCTCTGCAGCAGCGGTGCCCGAAGAGCCCGGCACCTTCCACAAGCACACCAGTCTCCAAGTCCCAGCTCCACCTCCAGCCACTGCTGCCACTGCAGCTTCAGAGAGAGCACCCGTTCCTGCTGCCAGCACAGAGGCGACCAGCAAATCCACCCCAGCCGTGCAGAACACCACACGTTTCTCTGCAGGGCCATCCGCCGTGACGTCGGGAGTTGCTACGCACTCTGAAGTCATTTCAGAAGCAAACAGGGAATCCTTCACATCTGTGCATTTAACAGCTGGCATGGCCCTTGGCCGACCCACCCCATACCCCACAGGTCCTGCACATGGCTCTGACAGCACAGAAGAACCTGTGGGATATGCTGCAAATGCTGCGGGTGATGCCCAAGGCACAACTTCTACCTCAAACTCAGACCCTGCATCCGTTTCCAAAGGACTGCACCATCCTGGTCTTCCTACAAACGACCCCCTGGACCCAGTCAGTGCAAGAGGCAGCCCATCAGACACTGCTTTTAGGAGTTTTGCTTCAGCTCTCCCTTCCATCCTTAAGAGCACAGAGGTCGGCATGGTCCCATCCACACCAGAAGCTGCTCCAGTTCCTATCCAAAACCCCACCACTGCTGTAGACAAAGATCTTTATGTCCATGACAACAAAAATTTCAGTTCCTCTGCATTTGGTTCTGGGACATTTGATCATTTATTGCCCTTAGGAAAGCAAGGTCCTCCAGATATCTTAGTTTTCACCAGTCAGATGTTCTCAGGCCAAGCCAGAGCACAGGCTACAAGAAGCCCAAGTGACCCACCTGCACTCAGCTCCTTGTCAGAGTCCCAAATGCGCTTTGTTATCCCTGTCACCCTGGCAGGTGGCCTGATTGCTTGTGGTGTTGCAGCTATATGGCTATATATAAAATTTGGAATGAGAGCAGAAACAACATCAAGAGAAATGGTCGAAGGCTTGCTCTATCTGAAGGGGGGACACCAAGGCAGTGTCCATCCAATGGAAGTGATCTGAATGCTGTATGGCATGGACATTTTTGGCCTAGAACATGTGTGTGCTGCTGCAGGAAAGCCAAGCTTCTGCTGGCCCAGTGACCAGTACAAAGCAGTTCCTAAGATAGCTGAGAATTTTCTCAGAGCAGAGTGCTAAAAAAAATATACCCTAAGTTCCCATTGGCCAATGGCAACATTTTAGGAGCAGATGGGATGTTCCTTTCTCTGGCACCGTTCAGTAGAAAGGATGTTGCTGTAGTGGGGCTGCTTGCCAAGCGGTGGGCAGAAGCGAATGTTGGGGATTTTCCCACATTCCATCATCATCCATCTGAGCAGCTTTGTACCCACCCACTCACCCCCTCTGCTGGACTTGGGCTCTGCCGCTGTCAGCAATCCCAACGCCGAAGCACTGAGTCTGCACTTACAAACTTCCGGCTGCTTCTTTCTTTGCACTTCAGTTCACTGCTCTGTCAGACCTAAACTGATGCTGGCAGTAAGCTGGGTGCTGGCTCTCCTTGGGCTGATTGAACACTCCAGTTAATTGGGTATTTAATGACTAGAGCCAGCAGAGGTCGTCCAGCTTTCAGATATTATATACATGTATACACCTGTGTACATCAGCAGGCCATGCAGGCACTGTTGCAGTACAAAAGGAGGGTTTTTTTAACCTAAATTGTTTCTCATTTTCACACATCTAGACACTGCGGTGTGTAAGCTGTATCTTTTATCCATGGCCAGCTCCTGAAAGCCCTCATTTAACTCTTAATCCAATATGACTTTTGCCTGACTTTGTAAAGGTCTCCTCAAGCATGCCTTGTAGGTAGAGCTACATACCCAAGGTTCATAGTGAGGTTACGTATCAAAGATTCCCCTCCAACCACTCTCAGTGGATCAGACCCCAAACTATAGATAGAAAGTAAAAATGTAATAAGCAAAATAATCAAAGCCAGAAGCATGAGCCAGGTGTAAAGGCCAGCTAGAAGAAAACCAGTCTGTCGGATGCATCAGATGTTATCAGGGCATCCACCCAGCCCTGGAGGTGGGAGGATGACTGCAGTGCTGTTTTCTGTTATCTTATTTCTTATTTCTTGGCTTGAGACAGATCCATCCAGGGCTTTGCAGGTACAGGAGGGAGAGAGGATTGATTGCAGCCAGGAATCTGGGGTGAAACCCACCCGTGTTCGGCAGCTGTGCAGCTCCAGCCCTGTAACACCACCTGGAGCTGATCTACCTGCAGGCACTGCCAGCAGCACCTCCCACCCACCCTAGGGGTTCACAGCCTTGCAGTTTGTGGTGTACTATAGCTCTCTCATATGAAATATCAGAAACAACTATTTTTGTAGTAAAGTTTTGCAGCAGTGTGAATGCACATCACCTTGCTAGCGGAGCATCACAGAGTGCGTGCAGTGCTGGGAACACTGGAAAACACTGCACTGTGTCTGTTGTCTTGCTGGGCTTGGCTGGCTTGCTCATGTCTGTGGCAGCAGGGCCCCGTGCAGGTCCAGGCACTACAGCAAATGGAGCTGCCAAATGCTTTACCATAGCCTTCCTCCTTCCAGACCAGCTGTACTCATCCCATCCCTGCTCCTTACCCACTGGCACGCTGTCTTTGGGCAGGTTTTCACCTGTGGGTTGAGGCTGTGACTGGGGCAGATCCCAACCCATGGCAGCCAGGAGCCCTGATTGTGGGGGACAGGCTCCAGGAGGGTCCTTTTGTTCTACAGTGCAGTGACTACTGTCAGCTTTGATTTGTTTGTGTATTGAGTCTAGATGAATGTATGTGAATGGGATTTATATTGTATTTTTGTAGTAGTAATGATAATAAAGTTCTTATGTTAAAAACCACTGTCTTCAGGAGGGTCAGACCAGGGTTGGCTGGGATGTCACCCAGGCCAGGGCTGCTCCTGCATCCTGCCCCACACTGCTGCACCGCCAGCAGCGGCACGTGGGGAACATCCTCCAGAACTTCCTCTGATGAATCACCAGGCCAGGAAGGTCATTTTAAGGGTAAGAAGCTCTGTAGAAAGAATGTTTTTTTTTTTCCTCTTCTGTTATTAGACAAGGGGGAGGCTGCATAAATGAATGAGTTCGTAGGCAGACAGTGATAAATCACTTCTCAGTGATAAGTCACTTCCCATGCACTGAGTGGATGTGGCTGGCACTGGGACACGGCAGTCTGGGGACTGAGTGCATGGAGCCACAAAGCAGCATCTGAATGGTTCTGTTCCTTCATCTCCCCAACAGCATCCATCAGGTGGTACAGTGGCAGCCCTTGAAGGTACATGTTGGCCATACTCACCCTGACCAGTCTGATCAGTGGATGTTCTCCCACCCCACAATCTCTGACCAAGGCCAGAAGGCCCATTTAAGCCCAGGGTTGGGTCTTCAGTCCCTGGTTTGGGTGTTGTAGGAGCACTGATGTGATATTGTTACTCTGACCCTGTTTGCTGTAGATGGCTTATCTTCTTGTTGGATGGATGGATGGATGATGGATGGATGGATGGATGGATGGATGGATGGATGGATGGATGATAGATGGATGGATGGATGGATGGATGGATGGTTGGATGGATGGATGGATAGATGATGGATGGATGGATGATGGATGGATGGATGGATGGATGGATGGATGATGGATGGATGGATGGATGGATGGATGGATGGATGGATGGATGGAT